>NC_056725.1:22924123-22974123 GCF_019279795.1 Protopterus annectens
TTTCTAACATTAAATTTAATGTTTCAAGTGGATACTACTGAAGATGGCTGGCCTTCTCCTCAAGTCAGGGAAACCTCCTCAACACTTACTAATTGGTTGAGCTAAAAAAAATTACTAACATTCATAGTCCTTTAAATCCTTAAACGTATTTGGTGCTTGTTTTCCAAGTATTTTTCCCTTTTTCGACCTTGTAAAAACTCTCAATGAATTTGTAAAACATTGTCCCACTGGGTGCACAGCTTGTAGTTCTAAACTTGCAGACACTCAAATGTCACTTATTTCAAAATCATTATATTTGATTAACATTTTCAAATAACCAAGACCAGTTTGTTCATTAAGTACCTTTCAGTCCTTTAAATTTCAGCTTTATTTCTATTTATTTTATTATTCATTTTATTTATATTAGCTTGATAGCCAAGTAAACAGACTGGATGACACACCCTTTCCGGCTATGACATGGGCACCATGGTGCAAGAGACAAACAGAAAATTAGACTAAATATGTAATGCATAGTACAGTAACAAATTTGAGTCAAATACATGCTTGTTGTTTGCAATAATAAATTTAATTGACTTTACCATATGTACAATTCAGGCAGGCATTCACCGTGGCCATTTGTTAAAAGTAGACCTTTACAACAAAGATACTGACTACAGGGTGATCTACAAGCACTAGCCATTGCAAGAGAAGCAAGAACATTTGGAATCTTTAAACAGCAGTTCTTAAGTAATTGAAGGGTCTCTCTTACTGCCTCATTTCTGCAAGTAGTCAATTCTAGAAAACTGAGATTAGCCTAGAGGAAAGCTCATTCTCCTGTGGGGGTTTTAAAATGAGGTCTGTTAAGGGTAATGCTATCTTCTCTGCTTTCTCTGTAGGTTGTCAGGATGCTTAATAATATGTAATTTTGTTTTTGGGGGAAGACAGTATCCCATTTTTAGATGTGTAGATTTCACAGCCAAGTAGAAATGTTCTCAGTCATTTACAGATAACCAGTTACACTGTCACAGACGTTGCAAAAAAAAAATCTGGAAGTTTTGTTTATACCAGTGTGTAATTTACATGCCTTTGAGACTGAATGCAAGGTTAAAAGAGGAAGCTCATACTCAATTTTAGGGATAAGTACTTTTAGCTAATGCATTACAAGCTGTAGGATGTAAAGAGGTGTGAGATGTGTGAAATGTTTTGCTAAGACTGTCAGTATGCTTTGCCAATGAAAGAGTAGGGTCCAAGGTGATCCCCAAGTACTTCTCTGGTACAAGATTGCAGTCTGTATCAGTAATAATTTGATTTAGAGAATTTTTGGGTTGTCAAATATTAGGAATATATTTGTCACATGACAAATCTGTAAATATAGATTATAGCGTCTGTTGAAGGGTCAAGATGTTCTTACATGAATTAAGTAGATGTGGCGCAGGCCTTCAGACGACTTACTGATGAATAAGGACAATAAGTGGTCCAAGAATAGATTCCTGTAGAACTCCCAAGGTAATTGTGCCTTCTGCTAAAAGGCTAGTTCCTAGGTGTACTTAGAATGCTCTGCTTTGGAGGTAACTTTGAAACTCTTACTGTATTATGGCAAACACTGAACTTGCCAAGTCTGTAGACGTTCATGTTGTGGATTTACCCTTTCAAATGCTCTTGTCATTTCAAGAGAAAAGAGTTAGTTTTGAATCATTTGTAGTTCTAAACAGCGTCAGTGGCTGTGTGTAATGCGGTCATGCTACAGAAAGGGTTTCTGAAACGGTTCATCTCAAACAGTCCATATATTTTGTATTCTCAGAGCAGTTAGACTGTTTTTCAAATACTGCAGTTATATGGCAGTGGTTTGCTATAGTTCTGTAAAATTGGTATTTTTTTTAAGCGAGGGTTATGGTGTGTAAGTGATTAAAGACTGTAGGGAAAAGCAAATGAGAAAGAAGAGGCTGAGTATGAGTGAGAGGTGCTGCTATGAAGATAGCTGACATTTTCATGAAGGTGGGGTGTAGTTTTGAGAGATTAGTTGTTTCACTTATGTTGAGATCATCTGTTTTTTCATCTCCCAAGCCACTACTTACATCTATCACAGGGACAAGAACTTGTCATATTTGGGATGTATGGCTAGGTTTAAAAAGCCCATGAACCTATGACATCTTTAATAGTGAGAGCTGCTAAGGTATTTAATAGAGAGGACTAAATTTGCGAGTTTATTGTTGTATTGTCTATTGGGGGTTCTGAACATGCACGCACACAGACTTTTCTTAGGATTATTAATAGTGCCTATTATAAAGTTTATATAGTCTTCACAAAACGAGGCTTCCTATTGAATTATTGACTGTGTGGAGTCTGAGATGCTTTGGGCTGGAGGCTAGTACGGTCTCTCTCAGAAATGAGGCGTTTGCTTTACTGGTAACAATTCAGGCCCTTTACTTGAGGGGGTGGTATCTTTCATATGGTTGTTTAAGGGTTGCAATTTCCATTCATTTCAGGACTCAAGTATCTGTTTTAACTGCTGTCAAAGTTAAGGGCATTTCTGCCCCCTTAATTGGGAAAGATGGAGTCTTACATTTGGCTCCAATGTTCCACGAAGTGGGCAAAAGCCATGTTTGGATTTATGCAGTTGTAAACAATGGACCAATCAAGGGTTTGTAGGCTCTTATTTAGTAGTTGTTCAATTGTCTAGTGGTCATGCCTATATAAAAGTCTGAACATCCAGAACACAAAGCAAGTGTATAAAAGAACACTGTTGTGCTATCAAATGAAAGGATGAAAATAAAGATTTAAGAGGTGGTAATATTAAAAATAAGTGGAAAGGAGAGAGACTCTATGGCAGCTAAGGTTAGGTGCCGATAGTCCACCTGGCCTAAATGATACAGTAAATATAAAATGTTTTTTGGCAGACAGAAAAATAGTTTTATAAAAGCAGGTGTTTGCATTTTATTTTGTTTTTAACCGAGTTTTACACTAGTATATTTTACTTTAAATGTATAATGACTTAATTGATGCAATTAAAGACATAGTGTTTGTATGTGTGTATGTGCATGCATGTATGTGTGTGTGTGTGTGTATATATATATATATATATATATATATATATATATATATATATATATATATATATATATATACACATACATATATACACATATACACACACACACATACATATGTGGAAGTTAACAGTTTTGTATTTCTAAAGAAGTCTAATTGAAGACCGTGTTGATTAAACTGTTTTTATGCTAATATTGTGAGCCTGTTCTCTGTTGCTTTCAGTGTTTTGGTTAACCTCACTAATTTAGCTATAAACCCTTGTATCACCTGCTGAACAGCCAACTGGCTCCAGAACAGGACTCGGGAGGTCAAAATAGGTGAGACCACCTCCACCAAGAGGCCAGTCAGTGGCAGAGTCCCTTGGGGCCAAGTACTTGGCCTGCTCCTTTTTGGCATCTATTTCTCTGAAATGGAGGGAAATTATGAAGATTTATTGCTAAGTTTGCAGATGATTGCAAGCTGGGGGTTATCAAGGACTCCCCTGCAGACACTAGCATTCTTCAAGAAGGTCTATCTCTGTCTAACAAATGGTGCCAAAGCCATGGTCTTAATGCTAAGAAATATACAATTGTACCCTTTGGGGAAATCAACCATCCCAGCTAATTACTATGTTGACAATATGCCCTTAAGAGTTGACCCAGTGGTCAGGGATCTGGGAATGCATGTAGACAGTATCCTTACCTTCAACTACTACCACGTGGCCACAGTGGTGAGGAAGTCCTTTTATGCTGCGCAACTTACAAGTAAGGGCATCTAGGTCCAAAGAGGTCTTTATCCCACTGTACTCCACTCCTATCAGACCAATCAGAATATAATGTTCCCTTTGGTAAGTACCTGATCACGCATATGCAGCAACTACAGGGACCTCAAAGGTTTCTTACAAAAAGAATACAAGGAGTAACAAACCTGCCTTATGCAGAGTGCCTTAAAGCCTTTTCCTTATACTCTGTGTCCTACAGATTGCTGAGGGGTGACCTATGCCTGACTTACAAGGCATCAGCAAACACCATAAATATGAATCTCCTGCAAAGTAGTATGTTAGAGTACTAGAAATACAAAGTCTAAGGACCCAAATTTTTTCTTTGACAAACAGAACATGCTGGAGAGACAGATGTGTGTCCCAGAGACTGTTCCTCCTATGGAACAGGCTTCCCTTACATGTGAAGCCGAGTTGGCCTATTACCCAGTTTACGCACAACCTAGACCAGTGGAGAAATTTATAACAGGCCTGGCACCCATGTGCCTAATGGACAGGGGTAGCTTACAAATGCATTGAGGACACTGATGGCCAGACATCATCATTCTTTCGGGAAAACTTGGCAGGGCTTAGAAATCCACCCCCCCACCCCCGGTCATTATCAGTACATTGACTGCTACTAGGCTTTTTAAATTATGCTTTTGGTTTGCTGCATTTGAAGCAAGGCTTAACTTTAATAGTAGCTGAAAGATTTTTGCTAATTTTACTATTCTGCCACCCTGCATGAGACCTATCTATTGTCAGGTGTCCATTTTATACTAGGCACCTGCCAGAGGTTGTGTCACACTCAAAGAGGAAAATTCCTGGGTTTAAACTTTCACTGAGACAAGCTCCCACTGCAACCAAACTTTACCAAATTACTGTAAATTGAAGCAAAATCTGCTTCTCAAATACATTTGCATTTGTCATGTTTTTAACTTAAAATCACTACTTTGAGTTAAACACTCTAGTGTTCATTTAAACTCCTTACCATTCTCCCAGGAATCCAAATTTGGAGAGAGAAAGCCTGGGATTCTTAAGCAGAGAAAAAGAAAGAAACTGTTTGGTAATTTAGTTACCATCTTACTTTTAGACTGCGCATATGGACTGCATTCCTGGATAGAAATTCCAAAGACATTCATAGCCTCTGAAGATTTATAACTATTTGGTAGAAACAGGTCAAGATACGCTGCTAGACAGAAATCTATTGTCTGTTTAAAACGATTTATTCTTTATTTTCGTTGTAAAATCTAATATATAGGCAGCTATACACCAGCACAAAGTGCAATAATTAATTTTAATTCAATTTTATTAACTTGGTTTTGGTGATTTATTTATTATTAGCTTAAGAATATGTGCATTTGAATAGTTTGCTAATAACAGCTGTCAGTTACTGCTACCAGGTCACTATTTAAATGGTTACCTTATTTTAACAGTAACCAGTAAGTGTGCTCTTGGTGTGCAAGTGTGGCCTAGCTAGTGAAAGCATTAGCACAGAGACAGGGAAGATGTGCTACTTCTGGACAGATATCAGTTAGCCCTCCTGAAAAACAGAGTAAAATAATGTTGCTAAGACTGTAGTAGACACAGCAAGGCTCATCCTCCATGTAGCCTGCGACAGTAACAGAACCACATCTGTACAGTGTAAAGCTTTAGGTTTGCCAGGGGTCTGCTATTAGTCAAAGCAGCAGTGCCCCTTTACTATATGCTCTTAATGTCTACTGACTCTAGCATATTAACTGGCACCAGCAGTGTGGCTTATACACATGCGCCTTTCTGGTACACATAACTGGGAGGCAGCAGGTGGCATTACAGAGCTTGTTCACCTCATGATGAGTAGTTACTATATTATTTTAAAAAAGTACTTTTATCTTTTTTCAATAGGACTTTTTTTTCCATAAGACAGTGCTATAACTTTCACATACGCATTACGTTACATATTACTACTTATGAAGTGAAAAAATATCAAATGGCACAGACACTGATACAAAGAAATATCTGAATAAAATATGTACTGTTAAAAAAAAAGTTGCAACAGCGTCCTTCAGAGCACCCATGAAGTTTAAATTATAATTCAAAATGAATACTTTTATACGCATTTAAGAGAATATACCAGTTAAATTTTTTCTGTCAGATATGGCTTCTAAACCACCAACCCTCAGACTAACACTGCTTTGCCAACACCACAAAATTGTGTGCACACTACATATATGTGTAAGTAAAAACACTTATTCTAAGTGTAAATGAGACACTGAGATACAACTTCATTGTGGTTATATTAAAATGCAATTTTGAGTGAAAGATAAAAATGCTCAGGGGAGATATGAATTGCAAACTCCAGGGTACATAGTTAAGAACTCAGAATGCAGTACTAAAACAGGAGAGCTCTACTCAAAAATAAAGCAGTGGTCAGACTTAAAAAAGGTAAATGAATTCAGAGCCAGGTGATGCTATCAGAGATTTTTGGGGCTGCTACAAACAGTTCCCCACCTGAAATCATCATTTGTTTACTAGGATTGTCCAACCTGGCCATGCAAGACCCCTTTTCAGAGGGGGGTCCAGTTAGGAAAGATCCATAAACATAAATCATTTAGAAGTACATTATAGGTGCGCTACCATAATAATTAGGCAAAAGATATAATAAAATGTACAAAAAGGAGCGACCAGTGTTGATCAAAACTACTAATACAAAACACACACAGTCAGCAGTCAGGAAATCTCTAAAAGGTTTTCTTGTGTAGTCGAACACAAATAGCAGCAACCAAAGAATTCAGCAATAAAATACACTTTAATAGTAAAACTGGAAAATCACCGGATTTAGCGCGTTCATCCCCTGACCAGGAATTTCATCAGAATCAACACTCATTTTATTTGAACTTTTGGAAAAATAAGAAATAATAATAAAAACAAAACTGAATGTGCATTTCTCTATAAAAAGATGCATCCACCAAATTCAATGCCAAGATCCATTTTAGAGAGAAATGCACATTCAGTTTTGTTTTGCTTTTAAATAACTATGTAGTAAAAGCAAAGTTTGGAAATAAACTGGCTGGACTTCCAAGTGCTAAAGAAAAATTAGTTACTGCAGTTGCATTTGAGAAAATTTCTTATTTTTTCCAAAAATTCAAATGAAATGAGTGTTGATTCTGATGAAATCCCCGGTCAGGGGATGAAAGCACTCAATCCGGTGGTTTTCCAGTTTTACTACTAAAGTGGATTTTATTGCTGAATTCTTTGGTTACTGCTATTTGTGTTAGACTACACAAGAAAACCTTGTTGAGATTTCCTGACTGCTGACAGTGTGTGTTTTGTATTAGGCAAAAGATATGGCATGCCTGCACATCATAACCAGAGTCCAAATTTTTCCTTAGCTTCCATGTAGGATGCTGCCTTTTGGGCTAACACACTTATGCTGCTCCACAACAGCATGTCCTCAGTCACAGCAACTCTCTAAATTCCAGGGTCCTCTGTATTCCCATACCTGAATGACTGGCTCCTAGCAGCAACAACATATATAGTCTGATCATGTCCAGGGATTCACCCTTTGTGTCCTTTTTAGTTCTTGGGTATAACGGTCAATCTGGCACAACCTCAGATGGCAGCCCAAAACACAGCACTTATAGACTGCACTCTAATTACTCACAATAATGAGCATTTCTCATTACGGCTTGTGTTGTAGAACAGTATTAGAGAGCAACTCCTTCCTGGCTTCTGTTTGATGGCCGCCTCAGTCTTCATGGCTCCTCCATACCAGACTCATTATGAGGATGCTAAAATGCATTGAATCTCTAAATGCTCATCAGAATCTCAAAAAGTGTAAGGACCGCCTTTATTGCTGGTTTCTCAAGTTCAGCCTCTCTGTGGAAACTCTTTCAGATCAGAGTAACAGTGACAACAGATTCCTCACTTGTGAGGACATGTTGCAGAGTAAGAAGTACAAAGCACTTGGTCAACTAAAGAGGCTAATCTGTACATCAACACATTAGAAATGAAGGCATTCCTTCTCACCTTGCAGGTGCTTTGAGGACTCCCTGCTCACTAGTATAACTGCCACCCACTTTGACAACATGGTAATGGGTTTGGTACATGAGCAAGCATGGAGAAACCCAGTCCTATCCCTGTTACTAGGATACATTTGTAACTTTTGTGCACTAGAAGTAAACAGTTTGAGTATAGTTCAGGATAGTTAGGGAGTGAGCCAGAGATGGTTAAGGCCACAATCCTCCATGCCAACAGCTCCCCTGACATTGATGTTGAAGTAAAGGTCACTGATGGAGAAGGATTCAGCAATGTCAACAGATGGTCTCGGTGAAAATGGGGCTCAAAGTGGGCCCACAGAAGAAATGTCTGAAGCAAGGTTAGAAAAATCTGTCAAAGAGGATGCTCTGGAGCTGCAATACCAGTGTGGAAGAGACCTGGGACCACATCTGCTGCATCTCAAAAAAGACTTGCTACATCCTTTTGCAGTCCAACTTAACCAAGAGAGAATTTAGAGCCTTCCAGATGTAATGCAGGAAGGCCTAGAAGTTCAGAGCTCTTCTGAATCTAATAAAACACCACTCTCTGGGTGACCGGTACCCTTGAGTGAAGCTACGCGACAGGCAGTCTTAAAAGTCATTACAGCAGCAGATACCAGGAATCCGCATCATCATAATGCTTTTTCTCCCATTTCAACAACTTTGTGTTTCTTGGCAGGAATATCCTGATTTGAGGTCACCTTTCTTTTATGAGAAGTATCCTCTGAAATTAAAGGGGGAAGCCCTAACCACTACACTAAGTGCACCTCTAAGCTTCTCCATCTCTGGGCAGTTCCTGCACTCTAATAGTGGACAGCTTAAACAGCAATCCTTGATGAAGTCTTGGTCTACTTTAATTTCCCTTCCATTGACTGGGTAAACTATACATGTTCAAACTCACTTGCCCAAAGGTTCCTGGACTTTATTAATTCCAATTCCCTAGACCAGCTGGATGACATTCCCATAAGGGGCTCAAACATCCTGGATCTGGTGCTCAATAACATGAGTGACTGCTGCACCATCCCCACTGTGTAGCCATCCCTGGTGAGATCCGATCACAAATCAGTCTCTTTGGAAGCAACTATAACACCTGCCCCCCCCCCCCCTTAGCAACAACTAGACTAAAGAACTACTACAAGACAAATTACAACCTCTTAAGAAAAGGCATAAACAGTTTCACTTTTCCCTCCACTCACTAATGGGAAGGACACCTATGCAGGGTTATACACCAGTATCTTATACAAACATCTGCACAGTTGCATTGATTCTGCTGTACCTGACAGGACCAAAGCAAAGATAGTCAAGAAGAATAAACCTGCCTGGTGGACATCAGCCATTAACAGGCTATACAATAACAGAAAAACTGCTGTCCAAGAGTGGAGGGTTACAGTCGCAAAACTGTAAAGACTCTCTCCTCTTCTTAAACAAGCAAATACGACTTCTTGTGTAGTCCTCCAAAGCAAACTATGAATCCAAATTAGCCTCCATAACGTGTTCTTTAGCTGCATCCAAAACCTTAAAAGGCAAAACCTAGACCTGTGCTGAACTTGTAGTTAACAGCACTACATATACAGAATCTGTGGATATAGCAAACCTGCTGGCAGACAGGTTCAGCGAAAATTTCACCCCCTTGTCCTCACTGTGCTTACCCCAAAGCATCCCTACCACCTGTCCCCCACCCAGTATTTCAAAGGAGCAGGTCCTGAATGCCCTCTCCAAGGCAAAGAACCCGGCCTCCATGGGACCTGATAACATCCCAGGCTGTGTTCTACATGGGTTAAAACAGCATCACCATTGTGTACCCTTCTTCAATCACAGCCTAAGCACTGGCTTTGTCCCTACAGGATGGAAAACTGCCAGTCATCCCCTTGCATCAGCGGACCCTGGGAACTATAGACCAATTAGCCTAATCAGTCTGATCTGCAAGGCGATGTAGTGAATCATCAAGGACCTTATCAACAAAGACATAGAAATCTCCAAACACTAAACCCCTCCAAGTTTGGCTTTGTCAAGGGGAGATCATGCCTTCTAAACTTGGTGGACTCCTTCAAATGTCACCAAAGCTCTGGACAAGAGCAAATCCGTGCACATGGCCTACCTGTCTATACTTGGCAAAGGCTTTCGACACAATTCCCCACTCAGGCATCATTGACAAACTCACTCAGCTGGGTATAAATCCATATATTGTGAGGTGGGTCGTAAACTGGCTTACAGGTACAACTCATGTAGTCGAGATAAAGGGACTCCAGCTCTTCCAGCAGACCGATAACCAGTAGAGTTCCACAGTGATTGGTTCTGGGACTTCCTTTGTTTGGAAATTATTTCTCCAAAGTAGAGGCTAAAACTAAAGGCCTGTGACTCAACAAGTTTGCTGATGGCTTCAAACTAGGAGAGGTCATTGAATCCCCAAAGGATGTAAATATCCTGCAAGGACAACTCACGCTGACCCAAGATTGGTGCCAAAGTCATGGTCTCAAACTTAATGGGAAAAAAATGCATTACCACCACCCCCCCTTCGGTAAGGAAATGGCCCCTGCTAACTACCACATCAATAACAATACTTCAAGCACACATTCTGTGGTAAGAGACCTGGGCACACAGGTTGACAGAAAACTTACTTTTGATAACCATATCTCCACAGTGGTAAGAAGGGCATTTCATATAGCTAATCTCATTAATACGAGCATTGCCTCCAGAAAAAGGGTGGTTATAACCTTTTTGTACTCCTCTCTCATCAAGCTAATAATAGAGTACAACGCTAAGCTAATAAGAAGAGTACAACGCTGCCTTTGGTATGTATGTACCTTTCCAGGCATCTGCAGCAACTGGAAAGACCACAAAGGTTCCTAACGAAGAAAATTCAAGATCTCCAGCATCTGTCATATGGACAGACAGAAATCACTGTCGCTTTACTCTGTGTCATACAAGGCAATCTCTGATCCTACTCTAATGGAAATGCTGCACATAAGCAAGCCAAATGGCACGCGAGTCACTCCCCCAAAGGACCTTAATCTTGGATGTAACATCAACAGAATTGGAGGGACAGATTTGTCTCACAGAGGTTACCCAGTCTTTCGAACAAACTTCCAATTCAAGTTAACCAGAGCCCCTCGCTGACCCTATTTAAGAGTAACTTGGATGACTGGATGGGCAACAGGAAATTCATCCCAGGGGTTACACCTATATCCTGCTTGGACAGGGGCACCAGGTGTTGATTTCAGTGTTGGCTTGTAACAGATACCTGTGGGAACAAAGGACTAGGCTTACAAGGGCCCTAGGGCCATTAGCCTAGTAACTTCCTATGATCCTAGGAAATGTGACTCTCCTAAATATTTAGCACATTTGGGATGCTTATCCTGGATAAGAATCGTTGTTTCACAGAAGTACTTTCTGAAGACACGTGAATCTTTACCTTTGTCCACCTACAATAAAAATCTAACAGCCAAAGGGAAGCACACACAAGCAACAAGCACAATAAAATGCCTACTCTATAAACTACTATGACAGAGCTGAATTAATAATTTGCAATCTAATAAGACCACCCCCAAGAGAGAGCTACTCTCTACAAACAAAAGCACAGCAGTTGTAAAACAGTGCCGGGGGGTGGGGGTGGGGTGGAAAACATGCCAATAAATTTTAACAGAAAAATAGAAAACATCTGATCTAACTATGGTAAAAGTATAAAGAAATTAACAGATCTAACCTGAGAAGAAGGTAGACAGGCTGACTTTACCCACAAAATTAAACATGAAGTACACTGGGCCTTTTAATGAGTGACCAACATCAAGTGATCCGGAGAGGGGTCCTTCAATGCCAACTTACACCCCAAAACTTAGGTAAAACCAGCCCACAGCCAAAAACAAAACTTTCATTAACTAGATGGGGGTCAAAAGTCTATCAACCGAAGTAAACTTACTGAAAAATATTAATTTGCCTTAAAAAGACACAAGAATTGAGACATAACAAAATGTCTTAAGATATTTTGGAAGTTTTTAAAGGTTACAAGTTCTACTTGCATAATGTTTTCCAACAGAACTGTACAAGTATGTCAAACAGTAACTTGGCCAGATTGAAATCTGCAGTAATGAATATGGCAGCACTACACTAGGTGGTTTGTTTCCAAGTGTGTCATTTTTCTCCTCAGTTATACAAAGCTCATTTCCTTTTGTAATAATATATATATATATTATACATACATACACACTGCTGCAGCTAGGGTGGTCAAGTAGGGTTTCGTCAAGTACACAACATCAATCACATTCCATAGACTCTTTATCCAATTGCCTTATGGAAAGACGTGTTTTTGACTTACCCTCCCCCCAAGTAATCCAGGGAGTGCCAGTTTTATACAAATACACACACGTGCAAATATTTCAAGCACAGGCATCTACCCTGCCAATATATCAAAACACTTGCTTCCATAAAAGTTGCCCAGGCTGTTCTTAAAAATATCTCAACTAGTACTTGCTTTAATGTAATTTGATAGTCTGTTTCATGCATCTCTGAGTACCAATATGTAAACTTCTCATTCCTATAGAATCTTCTACATTGGTTGTCTGATTACTATTACTTTTTGATAACCTCAAACATTCTCAGAGGTAGTCTCTAAATGCCCAATATACCTGAATAAGACTTCATCTTATTTATCTATGAGACACTATACAAGTTCAGATATTTTAGTCTTTCATAATAACTTGCATTTTCACATCCGTGAATGCCCTTGGAATATTTCCGCTGTACTCTTTCCAGTTTACTCATGCTTGTTTTCTTATGTTTCCATATTATTCCATACTCCAGTTTAGGTCTAATGTAACAAACAATGACCATCATTTCTGATGTCCTATAAAACATCTAGGTCGCTAGCATACTATGTTCTTAGTTCCCATTGCTGGTGTCCTTCAAAAAGCAGAATCAGGGAGGCTAAGGAATAATAAAAGTGGCAAAGTTCACAAGAAGCAGATGCAAAAACAGCTGCCTAAAACAACAGCTGTGGCAAAACCAGCCCTAGACTTGAGCAGGATGGGAAGGTGATTAGACTTAGACTTTATGCTTTGAACAAGTGATGGCTGCTTCATAAGAGCTCCAAAATGCCACCAAATAAAATGCCCCAGAACCCCCTGCCTGAATGAGGCCTAGAATCAATCCCAGCTCCTGGGAATAGAAAAATGAAATGCAATGCAGAAGCCATACAACCAAAAAATAATCTATATTGACAGTTTGTTTGCCTTTGGGCTTGCCCAAAAAAAGAAACAAAAAACTGCAAACAACTTCTGCAACTCTGCCAAAAGAAAATACTAACTGGCTTCCTAATAAAATGGTGCCTGTGTGCAAAATCTTTTGTTACTTTTGGGTTTCTCTATAAAAGTGGGGGTCAATGAATAGTTTGGTTAAAGCCACACTAAAAAAACCACCTTTAGTAAACAAAAAGGATTATAAATAAAAGGATTATATCCTATCCCCTAATGAAATCAAAAATCAAAATGGCTCTCTGGCATACTCAGACCAACTCGCTGCAGTAGTCTTGCAGAAGTACAAGCAATAGCAAAAGACAGAAGCAGCTATCAAGTATTTCAATTCTCAAGTGTCATAGAGCTCAAAGCTCAAAGGTGAGTAAGTTTTCCACAACAAGAGAATTGAGATCCCAAGCAGGAGTAGGATTCGTCTGAGGGTCTTATATTCTTTGCCCTGCTCTAACAAACTGAACAAACACAGTCATAACAAAACAATGGTGAAATCAAAATGAGCTGAAATGAAAAAGGCATGAATCTTAATGGAAGGAAGGACAAACCACATCCAATAACTCAGTAAGACCATTGAAGAGCCACACTCAAATTAGGCTCCGAAACCTGCTGCAAAAAAAAAAAAACTCTTCCCATTCTTCTTTCTCTTTTTCTTTCTCGTCACCTTTTGCTAGGTCTTCTAGCTTCTATAATCACATTTTTAAAACTTGTTGGGGAAGTAGTTGAGACCTGTGTTCAACACACAGAATATGCCAGGCTGTTAGATGAAGAGGAGAGTTTGACATTGAGTAGATGACCAAGATATCAGATGATAACAGATGATGAATCAGAATTAAGGCCATGGTACTAGCCTCCAGAGACTCTCCGTGTAGTGCGTGGTACCAGCCAGTGTTGATCAAAATCTCTGGTCCTTGGTCTGTCCTTGGCCTGTCTTTTAATAGTACCTAAGAAGACAGAAGGAAGAGCAGGGAGGGAGGAAGGTTTTTCCAACTTCCAGACAGAGCATCCACTTTCAAGAGCATCCAGAAACCCCTTGAAACCAATTTGTGGCAGCTGGTGGTTTAGGTGGCAGCTGGTGGAGAGATGGAAGCTGAACAGATCTATGTCTGGTTCACCCAATTTTTGAAATACAGATCCAGTTTCCACCACAGTGGGGGACCATGATTTTGTCTGCTTAACACATCTGCTAAGGAGTTGTGCTCCCGGCAGAATATTATTTGACATACATTTGGGAGATACCATTGTTATCCACTATTATGCAGTTTGGCATCAGGATACACATTGACATTTTGGTGAATAGACAAGCAATCTGAAGGACTGTCCCATTAATCAGCCGCAGGACAGATGAGATGGTTGGAGGAGTAAAGTGATAGAGTCAGGAGTGAGTCCGAGGATAAAGGAGGCCATTTGGGCTGCTGGACTCTTTTTTTGTCCTATCTGTCATTCAGGAGAAGACCTAGACTGGACTTTATTTAAGCCTAGAGAGAGAGGGTACATAGACTGACTTTATTTTTCCAGAACAGAAATAGAATCTTCATTCTTGTGCCAGCTGCTGTTCAGGCCCTTAAGTGGTCTTTGTCTTACTGCAGAATTCCTTGAAGCCCTGGAGTAAGCTATCACTGGAGCCTCTTTTACTGTAGATACTCTGGGCATGATCAAAAAGCCAAAGGTTGTGAATACTTCAAAGGGCAAGATGTTCCAGCTCGATGAGAGAATAGATTCTACCCATGCTGCTTCGAATAGGCACATGAAGCTGTAAGCTTCCTTGAGAAAAGGTACCACTGATCTATTCCTTCCATCCAGCAGAGGTATTGCAACCAATAGCACGTCCTTGGTCTTGTAACTGAACAGATGTCAGAAAAGTGAGAAGGAGATAAATCCAAAATTGAGGTCTCCCCTTCCCCCCCTTCTGGACACTTAGACGTAAGAATAAAAACTAGGCCCCCCCTTCCGATACAGGGACTGGCTGAATGGCCCCCTATCTTGGAGTAACTGAGAAACTCTTTCTGCTTCCTTTTTTCTTTGGAGGAGGCCTCAGTGGCATGCCTTTGAAAGGGGGGCATTTGTAAAAAATCTGTAAATATGTAACCGTGGTGAATGATATCCAACCATTTGTGGAGTAATTAAATCCTTACTTTCTTTGAAAAAAGAGACAGTCTTCTCCCAAAGGAGCTGCCAGGACGGAATGGGCAGCTAAAAAGACAGACAGGTCATTCTCCTGTTCTGAAAGGACTGACCCTGCCCTCACCTGAAGTCTGAGCAGGTGAACTCCCTGTTAGGCCCTAAAAGAACCTTGAGCCAAAGAACTATCTAAACTCTTCCCAGAGGAGGGCTGCACAGCATTGGCATCGGAATAGCAGGTACACCCCAGAGGAGAATTCTGCCGCGGGCCAAAACGAACAACAAGCTACCAGCCACCCACTTCTGTAAAGCATCACCAAATCCAGCAACAGAGACAAGGGTACTAATTCCCATATTTTTACCAAATGCAGCAACTCTTTAGCATCAACCTTAGTTCATTTAGCATCCACCTTAGATTTCAGTATGAAATTCACTATTCTGATATAAGACTGCCCCTTTCCACTGTAGAACTCTCTTGCTGATTCTACTTATGGACTTGGGACCCCACCTACTTTATCAGTGGCCTCGCCCTTTTTAATCACAAATTATACCATTTTAACTTGCCCGCCTAATAAAACCTATCCAGGCTTAACACTTCCCTTTCCAGCCTATCAGGTTAGGCTTTAATCTACTTCTTTACTGCATTCAACACAGGGAGGGGAATAGCAAAGGGGGAGGCCCGCAGAAATGTTCAGGAAGGATTCCTAAGCTTCACTGGAATGGGAATATTTCTAAAACATTCTTGGCAATCCAAGGGCCAAATTTCCTCTCCTCAGAGTAATTCCCTCAGGAGGAGTAAGTGCAAAAATCCATGAGAATCCACATCAGATGTCAGAATAAGTAGTCCACATCAGTGAATGAATCTAAGAGAGGAGCCTGACCTCTGAAGAATGTCCAAAACTCACAAATCAAGATCCACCCTAGGCCTCTTATCCCACCCACTCCTAGACTCTCTCTCTGAACACTGTTCAAAACTACCAAACAAGGGTCACCTGCTCCTCTGCGATTTAAAGGGTAAAATGCTGGGAAGCACCCACTGAGCTGGTTCAGGCCTACCTCTCCAAGGTACGAGACCCTACAGGAAGGAAATGCTCTAACACCCCCAGCTGAAGGGGAACCAGCCTCTCAGCAACAAAGAGAGCCCCTTGAAGAGGCCAGAGGAGCCTGAAGTAGCACACAAACAGCAACAGTAAAGTTTCTGCCTCCTGGCACGCCGACTCCCTGTTAAAAACCTCTCTGCCTGGGAAAACAAACTCCCTCCGGAAAAAACCTCTGAACTCACATCACCCACTGAGTTTTCTGTTTTGTCTTAGCGCTGCCACGAAGGGGCGCTTGACCATCCGGCGCCATTTATAGAGCGAAGCGCTTCCGGCGGGCGGCATCCGCAACATCTAACCTAACCAAAATAGTAACCTCGCTGGCTTCCTAGCTGGGCTAAAGTCGTTTAGCAGGCTGCTCAAAGGACAACCAAGGTATACGTGCCCAATGGTAGTCAACATAACAACAGGTACCTCATGAGAAATACAGTTAATGAACTTTTCTGACATCCTTTTTCTTTTTGAGACCAGAAAAATACTGAACCAAAAAAAAAAAATGTTCCAGAAAAAACTCACTTAGGTCTAGGTGTTTCTTGAAAAAACTCTTTGAATATTTCAGAAGAACGCACTCCGAAACTAGCGAAAAACTGCTTCTGCACGGCAAAATGGCAAAAGATATTGCGTGGTGCATGCGCCGGTCATGATAGTACCCTGACGTCGATATAACAGTCTAATGACCGTCTAATCTGACCGACGTCAGCCCATTACCCGACTGCATGGATGACTGATGGACTATACCCAAAGGACTGCTGCAGCAATGGGAAACGAAGAACATCTTTATAATAATCTTTTTATACAACCTATAGTTTTATATCCTTAACCAATTGGTTAATAGGATTAGAAAAAACTCAAAACTGGTTCTACCCATATAATCAGGTCCTTAAATGAGTATACAGTTTCAATCACTGTGTGCTGTATTAAATATTCACCTTTCAATTTATGTCCCCCAAATCTCATACACATAGTTTTTAATGTATTTAATCAGCACATTATTCTTCTGTCCCCAAATGGTTAATTTAATCAAGTTATTTTGCACAGACGCCCCATCTGTAATAAGAAGTTATGTACTCACCTTAACATTCCATCAGAGTAGGTAAACTTCATTTGTCAGCAACCTATGTGTCTTCGGATCCATATCGGATCTGAACCAGCAGTTTCCAGCAGCTAAGATCTGAGCTCCAAGCTCCTCCCCCTTACCCATAACTCCCTGCCATCCCTTCCTGACCTCAGATCGAGTTTACCCAAAACAAGGCTCGACATCACAACCTGTCTAGGTAACCGGGTACAAACTACCATGAAGCAGGAATATCAAAGAACATCCGAAAGGGACAGGGGGATGGAGGGAGGGACGGTTGCTGACAAATGAAGTTTACCTACTCAGATGGAACGTTATGGTGAGTACATAACTTCTTAATCTGAGGTAGTTGACTTCATTTGTGCATCAACCTATGGGACAGAGTCCCCAGCTACCTGAACCTTGGGAGGCCCTCAAGGAAGGATGTTCCGGAGCACTGCGGAGCCAAAGGATGCTCTCCCTCTGGAAACCAGATCTAACTTGTAGTGGTTTATAAAAGTGTGAGATGAGGTCCACGTGGCAGCTGAGCAAATGTCATCTAACGAAACTCTAGCCTGAAAAGCAGCAGAGGTAGAAACAGACAGAGTTGAATGGGCATGGACTCCCTGAGGAGCAGGCCTGCCAGAGCTCTCATAAGCCAAAAGAATACACTGAGAAACCCACCTGGATAGAGTGACTTTAGAAATAGCTTTCCCCAAACTGGATTTAGCAAAGGACACAAATAACTGATCAGAACGTCTATGTCTATGTCCTGTGCAGATAAAATCTCAACTGTCTGTGTACATCCAAAGAGTGTAACTTGTATTTGCCCTTATTTTGGTAGCTGGGAAAGAAGACTGGCAAATTAATAGACTGATTAATATTAGCTTCGGAAGCAATTTTGGGGAGAAAAGAGGGATTGGTCCTGAGGAAAACCCTATCCTTATAGAAAATCAAGTACAGAGGTTTGGCACAAAGGGCTTAAAGCTCCGAAACCCTTTTTGCCGACACGATAGCGACAAGGAAGGCTGTTTTCCAGGATAAGAACTTGAGATCTACCAAGGCAGCAGGCTCAAAGGGAGAAGTTGTTTAGGCCTGGAGCACCAGCAATAAGTCCAAAGGAGGGATCACATCTTTCACCGGAGGCCTTAGTAGGAAGGTGCCTTTAAGAAGGTCTTACATAATCTGGATGAAGTTAGAGGGCCAAGATCACATCCAACGTGGTAATGAGCGAGCGATAGCCGTCAACTGTACTTTGACTGTGGAAGACCTAGCCCCTTTATCAAACAGCCCCGACAGAAAATCCAGCACAGCTGGTAACGGAGCTGTGAAAGGATTCAGGTTCCGATGTTCAGCCCAAATAGAAAAACGTTTCCATTTGCTACGATAAACCTTCCTAGTAGATGGCTTATGGGCAGCCACTAGGATCGCTTTGACCTGGGAAGAGATACCGGGAGTCCGAACTAACAGTGGAACTGGATCAACCAAGCTGCGAGCTTGAGGTTGTCCAAGTTCGGGGTTGGTAGGCCCAGGGGGTGAGATATCAGATCCGGAAGGGGATCTAGAATCCAGGGAGGATTCACTAGATGAGACCACAGATAAGGGAACCATGCCTGATGAGGCCAGAATGGGGCAATGAGGATTATCGTGCACCCCAACCGTCTGGCTTTCTGCAGAAATTTGAGCATCGGGGATGGGACAGATAAGCATAAAGAAGACCGGGAGACCAAGCATGCACCAGAGCGTCTCTTGGGGATTCCCTGGGTGGAGGAAGTAGAGCGAAGTAGGTGTCGCACTTTGTGTTTGAAGGAGAGGCTAAAAGATCGCAACAAGGTTGACCCCATTTGGAGAAGATCTGCTTTGCTACTTTGGGATTCAGAAACCACTCGTACGGGGAAAGGATGGTGCGACTCAGTCTGTCCGCTAGGATGTTGGACCAACTCTGAATGTGCGTCGCTACGAGAAAGTGGTTGGTGGAAATTGTCCATTCCCAAACTCTCATGGCCTCTCGACAAAGTGGATAGGACCTGGTTCCCCCATTTGTTGATGTACCAAACGATGAACATGTTGTCCGTCTGGATCGCAATCGTCCCGACGGGAAGAAGGCTCTGAAGTGCTTGCAAAGCAAACAGCACAGCCCTCCTCTCCAGGACATTGATATGCAGTGAGGTCTCCACGTGCCTTGGACGGTCCTGCCGCAACAATGCCCCCCCCCACCAGAGGCGAGAGGCGTCCGTGGTCACCATGGCTAGGGGAGGGGACAGAGAAAGGGCGCCCCTTTTGGAGGTCCGGAGACTGGAGCCACCACAAGATGGCATTCCTGCAAACCCTGCTGAGAGGGACAGGATGGCTTAGGGGAAAGCGTAGGAAGGACCATTGGACTTGGAGAGTCCATTGTAGAATTCTCATATTTAGGTGCGCCATGGGGAGGAGATTGATGGTAGCGGCCATCGAGCCTAGGGCCCTCAGGACCAGTTCCGCCGGAGGGTTCGGACAATGAAGAATGGCCTGCACATGTAGTTTTAGGGATCGCAACCGGTCCGGAGTTAAGAAAATTAAGAGCTGGTATGTGTCTACCCTGGCTCCGATAAAATCTATGACCCGAGTCGGGAGCAGGGAGGACTTCCCCGCGTGAATTGTGATCCCCAGCCGGGGAGCTAAGCGAAGGAAGAAATTCCTGGCTGTGCAGAGTAGATGCAGTGTGAGGGCGGTCAGGAGCCAGTCATCTAGGTACGGAAAGACCTGAATTCCCTGGAGTCTCAGGTGGGCCGCTACTACTGCTAACACCTTTGTGAACACCCTGGGGGCTGTGGTGAGACCAAAGGGGAGGACCCTGAACTGATAGTGACTGGCTCCTAGCCGGAAGCAGAGGAACCTCCTGGATAGTCTGTCCATTAAGATGTGGTAGTACGCATCCTTGAGGTCTATGGAGCACATCCAGTCGTTCTCCTGCAAGAGGGGGAGAATGGATTGAAGAGTGACCATCCGGAACTTTTCTTTGGCTATTGCCAGGTTCAGTAGGGATAAGTCGAGGATAGGCCTAGAGTCCCCCATCTTTTTTGGCACAAGAAGAACCTGGAGTAAATGCCCGATCCGTACTGGTCTGGGGGGACGTGCTGGATCGCTCCATTTTCTAGCAGCTGCCGAATTTCTGTAGTTGCGGCCTCCCTTTGATAGGGTGGCACATCGGGGAGGAATCTGGGTCTGAGAGGGGGATGGAGAAACGGAATCTCGTAGCCTCTGGATATAATCCGAAGCACCCAGTGGTCTGTCGTGATGGACTCCCAAGCTGCTAGGTGCTTCGAGAAATGCCCCCCCCGACTGCCTCCAGAGTGGAGCAGTCGGGTAACCCCCTCAGGGTTGCTGCGTGGGCCGATCAGAGAAAGGTTCTCTGGACCCAAAGTTCTTCGGGCCCCCTCTGCCTCTAGGACGGCATCCACCCTGTCCTCCTCTGACTCTGAAGGACGGGGAATCCGGAGCAAAATGGAATTGCTGAGACTTTCGGAACCATATCTTCTTCTGTCCCTTTTGGTTCTTCGAGAAGGACCTCTGGGGAGCAGAGAAGCGGACTCCGGCAGACGTCTTCCCGTCTTTCTCGCTCTGGACCAAGGTATCGCATACGGTCTTGCCAAAAAGGGCAGAGCCATCAAACGGGGCATTAGTGAATGACACCTTGAAGGGTTCCGCGAAATCACAGTGGCAGAGCCAAGCCTGTCTCCTTAGTAAGACGCCCGCTCCGCTAGCTCTAGCGGCCCCTTCCGTAGCATGGGACAGCAGCCACATAGAGGTATTGGAAATCGACCTGAGAGTGGCCATTTGGGTAGAGTACACCTGTTTGTCCTCTGCCGACATGGACTCTGGGGGCGACCCAGCGTATTCTTTGATAAGATCCCGCTGGAGCCGTATGACATGTGCCATGTAGTTCAGCGACCTTATGGAGAAGGTGGCTGAAGCAAACATCCGCTTCCCCAAACGGTCCATCGCCCGGGACTCCTTGTCAGGGGGCTGGACCGAAGGACTCTCTTGGGCCAGTTTCCTCTTGGTGGCCGCCGCCACCAACATGGCATCTACAGGGGTTCCCTTGCTCCAATGAGACAGTACAGTTTTGTACCTACCATAAATGTAGATGTTCGAGTGCTAATACAGCTGCAGTAATCACATATGGGTTCTCTGCCGTCAGGCGGGTCCTCAGTCGGCCGAAATCCAAAGTCTTGGTCCGGCGTCAGTTGTTGTCGCCTTCTTCCCTGACGTCAGTGCGACAGGGGTATATAAGTCACAGCCGACGCCATATTCTTCAGTCTTTCTTGCCCCAGATGTCAGGTGCCCCCAAAAGGAAGGCAATACATAAATCATATAGCTATATGTATACATATACATCTATATACATATACATCTATATACATATACATCTATATACATATACATCTATATACATATCTACAACTACATATCTACAACTACATATCTACAACTACATATCTACAACTACATATCTACAACTACATATCTACAACTATATACATGTACAAGCAATGCAATGTTATAAAAAAAGAGTAGTTGCAAGCAAATACACCATAGGAGGATAACCCAAAATAGGATGTATGAGGAGGAGTTAGCCACTAATCCTTTACCTAGAGGGGAAGGAGGGAGGGAAACCTGTACTGCAGCTGTATTAGCACTCGAACATCTACATTTATGGTAGGTACAAAACTGTACTATGTTCATCGTGCATACAGCTGCAGTAATCGCATATGGGTAGAATCCCAAAGCTACGCACAGGGTGGTAGGCACTAGGTAGAACTGGGATGAGCCAGAATGCCCTGCAATACAGCAGTAGCAAAGCCTGCTCTAGTTTTGGAATATAAAGGCAGGTGGTAGTGTCTTGTGAAGGTATGTACAGAACTCCAAGTGGCTGCTTCCAAGATATCTTTTGGTAGGAACTCCTCTGAGGAAGGCTGTGGAGGTAGCTGTGGCCCTGGTGGAGTGTGGTCTGATGCCTACAGGGACAGATTTCCCATGATAGGAGTAACAAAAACGTATGCAGTGGCCTATCCATTTAGAGATTGTCTGTTTGGTAACAGGCTTCCCTTGAGCACCTACAGCATAAGATACAAAAAGTTGTTCTGATTTCCTGAAAGGCTTTGTTCTGTCCAAATAGTAATGAAGCTGTCTATGGATGTCTAAGGAATGTAGCAGCCTTTCCCCTTTGTTTTGAGGATTGGGGTAAAAGGTAGGTAAGTGTATAGCTTGATTTAAAGCTACCCTGGATACCACTTTCGGCATAAATGACGGGTTGGTTCGAAGGGAAACCCTGTCCTGATGGAAGATAAGGGCTGCTGCACAGCCATAAAGGCTTGAAGTTCCGAAACCCTACGAGCTGAGGTAATGGCCAGAAGGAAAGCTGTTTTCCAGGACAAGTATTGCAAATCTGTTGAGGCAGCTGGTTCAAAGGGAGGCAATGTTAATTTTTCTAGAATGTAATTAAGATCCCAGGCTGGCACTGGTTGTTTCCTTGGTGGTCTTATATTCTTAGCCCCTCTGAGGAATTGCCTTAAAAGTGGGTGAGAGAATAACAGTGGATCAGTGTTGAATTCTGCAGAAATGGCTGAGGCATGGATTTTTATGGAGGAAAATGAAAGTCTACTGTTCAGCAGCTCAGCTAGATACTGTAATACCGGAGACAAATTCAGTTTTCTAGGGTCCTGGCCTTTTTTCTCATTCCAAGAGCAAAACCGCTTCCATTTTGCAGACTAAGTCTTCCTAGTAGATGGCCTTCTGGCCTCCAGAATGACATCCTGTACCTCTTTGGAGAGTAGGGTCTGCTGTGGTGTTAAGGAATTTTCCATGCAGCAAGATTGAGTGTTTTTAGCTGACTGTGAAGAGTTTTGTAACTGTGCTGAGTCAGCAGAAGAGGCATTAGAGGTAGAGGCCAGGGAGGAGTATGTGTTAGGCTCCTTAGGAGTGGGTACCAGTGCTGCCTTGGCCAATCTGGAGCAATCAGTATCATCTTCGGTCTGTCTGCTCTTGCTTTCAAGAGCACCTTGGATAGAAGAGGCAGAGGTGGGAAAGCGTACACTGTCCATGCTGTCCAACTGAATGAAAGGGCGTCCACCCTCCATGCCTTTGGATGAAAAGTCCTTGAACAAAACTTTTCCAATTGATGGTTCCTGTGTGAGGTGAAGAGATCTATGTCTGGCCTTCCCCATGCTTGGATTATCTCTGTAAACACCTGTGGATGCAGCTTCCATTCGTGTGGATCTGTCATATTTCTGCTTAGATTGTCCGCCAGTGTGTTTTCCAAACCTGGCAAGTACTGTGCTTGAAGTTCGATTTGCCTTTCCAGAGCCAAGTTCCAAAGTGTCATGGCTAGTCTGCACAGGGGATATGAATGTGTTCCTCCTTGTTTGTTTATGTACCACATTACTGTGGTGTTGTCTGTTCATATCAATAATTGTCCTGGATGCAGGAGGTCCTTGAATGCTGTAATTGCATTTATCACTGCTAGCATTTCTTTTTGATTGATGTGAAGGTGCTTTTCCTTTTGGGACTATTTGCCCTGAATGCACCTGCCTGTCATGTGCACCCACCCCAAGCGTAATCTGAGGCGTCTGTTGTGATGACTTGATTTGCTTGAGGCTTGCAGAATGGGAGACCTGTGTTTGTTTGACATGCTTGGGCCCACCATAGAAATTCCTTTTGCAAACATGGAATTATTGGTATTATTCTTTCCAAATTGTTGCTGTGTTGAGACCATAGGCTTTTTAGGTACCATTGAGGTTTTCTCATATGCAACTTTGCACATGGGATTAAAAGAATGCAAGATGCCATGAAGCCCAGAGCCTGCAGGATTTTCCTTGCAGTAAGCCTGGTACAATGTGCTAGTGTTTTGAAGTACTGATTTAGTTGCCCTTGTTTTTCTGGCGTAAGATATGCCATCTGGGTGTTTGTGTCCAAGTTGGCACCCAGGAAAGTTATTTTCTGAGATGTTGTTAGCCTGGATTTCTCTTTGTTGATTGTGTATCCCAGAGAATTCAGTAACCGTGTTGCATAAGCCAGGTGTTCCAGAAGAGTGTGTTTGCCGTCCGCTTGGATAAGGCAGTCGTCCAAATAAGGGTAAATTTGTATCCCTTGAAGTCTGCAGTAGGCAATTACTGATGCCAGGCATTTCGTGAATACTCTGGGCGCAGTAGATAAGCCAAAGGGCAATGCAGAGAATTGATAGTGGATTGAACCTGCAAGAAATCTGAGGTATCTTCTGCAGCTTTGTCTGATTGGGACATGCAGGTATGCCTCCTTGAGGTCCAATGTTACCAGCCAAAACTCCTTGCCCAGCATGGGAAGAAGCTGCTGTAATGTGAGCATCTTGAATTTTGGTACGAGTAGAAATGTATTTAGGATGGATAAGTCCAAAATGGGTCTCCAGTCGGTTCCTTTTCTTGGTACCAGGAAAAGTCTGGAATAAAAACCTTGACCTAGTTCGTGAGTAGGAACCTCTTGAATGGCTTTCATGTCCATGAGTTTTGTAATTTGTATTTGCGCCTCTGCCCTTTGATTGTGTGGCAGGTTTGGCATGCCTCTCATTTTTGGAAGAGTGTGAAAATGAAATCTGTAGCCTCTGTTTATTATGTCCAGGATCCATTTGTCAGTTGTGATAATCTGCCAATTTCTTGAAAATAGTGGCAGCTTTCCTCCCAAGGGGGCTGCCAGCTGGGATTTGCTTGGCATGAAAAGGAGGAAGTCATTGGGTTTGCTTTCTGTATCGTTGTGCACCGTCTTCGCCAACTCTTAGTGCTTGAGTTTGCCATTGTCTGCCTCTATATGATCCTTGAGATTGTCCTCCGCCCCTTGAGCGCCTGTATCTACCTCTTTGGGGCTTGTCCGTGGCTGGAAAGGACCAGTTTTTTGTAGGCCAATTTCTGCTAAAACGAGGTGGCTGTACCTGTAGAAAAGCCTTGACAGTTTGCATAGATTTAGCTTTTTCTTCCATTTTTCGTAGTATCTCCTCAGCATTAGTACCAAATAGCACATCCTTTTGTAAAGGAGCATCTAGTAGTTTAGCTTTAACATGATCAGGCAAGTTTTGTTCCCTAAGCCAGGCATGTCTACGAATGACTGCTCCTGTAGCAGCAGCTCTACTTGAGGCCTCTAAGGCATCATAACCACATTGTAAGGTGTGTTTACCCACTTGCTCTGCACTATGCATCATATCCTGCAATTCCTTCAAATCTGGTTGTTCAGGTTGAGACATTTTGTTTCTTAATTGTGATAACAGAAACTGCTGATATTTAAGCATATGGAACTTTTAGTTATGTACTTACCATAACTTTAGATGTATGGGATCCATCTCGCCTACATTCTGTACTGATGGGTTTGGAGCCAATCCTCGGCTCCGACTCGGCACGCTATACTATAGAACGAAGTCTCTTATTGGCTGAGCTATCCCACATCCCAGGATGCACCACCACTGCTTCCCCAGATCTTGTTTGTCCGCACACATGCACACACACATAGACTGTTGATATAATATTGCCAGGTGTTTCAAGATGAAACAGCTGAACTCGAACTGTCCGGTCTCTTCTGATCTCCAAGGCAGGGGGGAAGGAGGGTGGGTTATTAGGAATGTAGGCGAGATGGATCCCAAACATCTAAAGTTATGGTAAGTACATAACTAAAAGATGTAATGTGATCCTATCTCGCCTACATTCTGTACTGATGGGACAGCGTCCCTAGCACCTGATTCCTGGGTGGCTCATTGGAAAACACTCCTGAGAACTGTGGAACCGAAGGAAGCTCACCCCCGAGATGCCACGTCCAATTTGTAATGAGAAATGAAGGTGTGAGGAGAAGACCACGTAGCCGCAGCGCAAATGTCACTAATGGCAAGCTTAGAATGAAAAGCTGCCGAAGTAGCCATAGCCCTGGTAGAATGAGCTTTCACTGGAGTTGTAAGCTCTTTATTAGAAATGAAGTAAGTATGACTGATACAGTCTCTGATCCACTTGGCAATAGTGACTTTCGTGAAGGCTTTGCCCAATTTTTTGTCCGAAAAGGACACAAACAGCTGATCTGTTTTCCGTGTTTGGTGCGTCCTATCCAAATAGAAGCGCAATTGTCTGTGAACATCCAAGGTGTGAAAGATGTATTCCGCTCTGTTTGAGTACTTTGGGAAGAAAACTGGAAGTTCCAATGACTGTTGCAGACAAAAACTAGAACAAACCTTAGGAACAAAGGATGGATTCGGTCTGAGGGATACTCTATCCTTGTGAAAAATCAGGTATAGTGGTTTGACACATAGGGCTTGAAGTTCCAAAACTCTTCTGGCTGATGTAATTGCAACTAATAAAGCAGTCTTCCAAGAAAGAAATTTCAAGTCACAAGTTGCTGCCGGTTCAAAGTGGGAAGAGGTCAAAGCATCTAACACCAGATTAAGGTCCCACGGTGGAGCGGGATGAGATATAGTACAGTTTTGTACCTACCATAAATGTAGATGTTCGAAGATCCACATTGCTGCAGTCCTTACATATGGGTATTCCGCTGTCCTCGGTCGGCCCGAATACCAAAGTATTAGGCTGACGTCGGTCAAGGCGCTTAAAACTGACATCAGAACGTCAGGGTACAAAAGCGCATGACCGACTTCACATCCTCAGTCTTTTCTTGCCCCAGATGTCAGAAGGCCCTTAAGAGAAAGGCCAAAGCCAAGAAACAGCAAAGAACAACCAACCACCCCTGCACTAATCATATTTACAATATTTACAACCCAAACCACACAACCACCTCAAACTACAGAGGGGAAGGAGGGAGGGAAAATTGGACTGCAGCAATGTGGATCTTCGAACATCTACATTTATGGTAGGTACAAAACTGTACTATGTTCTTCATCTCACATTGCTGCAGTCCTTACATATGGGTAGAATCCCAAAGCAGAGGTAAGGGAGGATGGCTAAACTATAAAGCATTAGGAGCTGCCAAAATGCCCTGTAAAATTGCAGTGGCAAATCCAGCCCTAGATTTAGAGTAAAGTGGAAGGTGGTAATGCTTAGAGAAAGTATGCACTGAACTCCAAGTAGCTGCCTCCAAAATATCTTTAGTAGCCAGCCCCTTAAAAGCTGTAGAAGTGGCAGTAGCCCTAGTGGAATGAGGCCTAATCCCAGCTGGAATCTCCTTACCATGATGGGAATAACAGAAAGCAATACAAAAACCAATCCACTTAGAAATAGTTTGTTTTGAAACAGGTTTGCCTTGAGAACCCAAAGCAAATGAAACAAATAACTGCTGAGACTGCCTGAACCCTTTAGTTCTGCTCAAATAATATCGCAACTGTCTGTGTATATCCAAAGTGTGCAAAATCTTTTCCCCTTTATTTTGGGGTTTGCATAAAAAGTAGGCAAATGAATAGTTTGGTTTAAAGCCACACTAGAAACCACTTTAGGCATAAAGGAAGGATTAGTACGCAAAGATACCCTATCCTTGTGGAAAATTAAGAAAGGCTCAACCGCCATAAGGGCCTGTAATTCAGAAACCCTTCTCGCAGAGGTAATGGCCAACAAAAAAGCAGTCTTCCATGATAAATATTTCAACTCGGCAGTAGCTGCAGGCTCAAAAGGTTGTAGAGTGAGTTTCTCCAACACAAAATTGAGATCCCAAGCAGGAGTAGGAGCTCTACGTGGGGGTCTTATATTCTTTGCCCCTCTAAGGAATTGCTTAAACAAAGGATGAGAAAATAATGGTGGGTCACAGTCATAGTGAGCAGAAATTGCTGCAGCATGAACCTTTATAGAGGAGAAGGACAAACCTTTGTCCAATAACTCAGGAAGGTATTGAAGAGCAACACTTAAATTAGGTTTAGAAACATCAAAGTCCTTTGCTGTACTCCAAATTAAAAATCTCCTCCATTTATCTGCGTAAACTTTCCTTGTACTAGGCCTTCTGGCCTCCAAAATAACATTCAAAACTTGTTGTGGAAGCCGAGACCCTTCAGGGTTTAAAACAGAATATGCCAGGCTGTTAGATGCAGAGACTGAAGTTTGACATTGAGTAGGTGACTGTTCTGAGACAGCAGGTGTGGAATCGAAGGCAAAGGCCATGGAGGCTCCCGTACCAGACTTCTCAGTAATGGGTACCAGTGCTGTAGAGGCCAATCCGGAGCTATTAAAATCATGGTTGGCTTGTCCTGTCTGACCTTCAGGAGTACCTTTGGGAGGAGAGGCAGTGGTGGAAATGCATACACGTGAAGATTGCTCCAATTGAATGAGAGAGCATCCACTTTCCAAGCTGTGGGATGAAACCTTTTCGTGCAAAACTTTGGCAACTGGTAATTTAGTGGAGAAGCGAACAGATCTATGTCTGGAGTTCCCCATAACACTGTCAATTTTTGAAATACATGAGGATCCAATTTCCACTCGTGGGGATCCATGATTTGTCTGCTCAACACATCTGCTAAGGAGTTCTGTGCTCCTGGCAGAAACCTTGCCTGAAGATTTAGCTGCAAACTGAGAGCAGTCTCCCACAAAATCATTGCTTGTCTGCATAGAGGGCAAGAATGTGTCCCCCCTTGCTTGTTGATGTACCACATGACAGTTGTGTTGTCTGTTTGAATCAACACCTGCCCTGGAAGAAGTAAATCCTTGAAAGCTATCAATGCAAATTGGACTGCTAACATCTCCTTCAAGTTGATATGTAAATGTTGAAGTCTGGCAGGCCACGTGTCTTGTACCCATTTTCCATTTAGATGAGCTCCCCAAGCTTTGTCTGAGGCATCTGTCGTTAGAATCTGACTCGCCTCTGGTCAGGTCACAGAGAGTCCCTTGTTTAGGTGACATTCCTGAGCCCACCACGAAAATTCCTTTTGAATGCAAGGTATTATCTGAATGACAGTGTCCATATCTTGGCAGTGTTGCGTCCATACATTTCTGAGATACCATTGTAGCTTCCTCATATGCAGTTTGGCATTGGGAAGTACCAGAATACAAGATGCCATGAACCCCAAGGCTTGAAGGACTGTCCTTGCAGTCAGCCTGGACTGACGAGACAATTGATGGAAATAAAGAGAAAGATTCTTTTGTTTGTCCGGGGTCAAAAAGGCCATCTGGGATGCTGTATTCAGTCTCACACCCAGAAAGCACATGTCCTGAGAGGGTACTAGACTGGACTTTATTTCGTTCACAGAATACCCTAGGCATCTTAACACTGCCATCACATACTGTAAATGATGAAGAAGTTCGTCCTTTCCTTGAGCCAGAATCAGGCAATCATCCAAATAAGGATAGATTTGTATTCCTCTTAGCCTGAAGAAAGCTATCACTGGAGCCAGAACCTTTGTGAACACTCTGGGCGCAGTAGATAAGCCAAAGGGCAATGCAGAGAACTGATAATGAAAAGTCCCAGCCCGAAAACGCAGATACTTCCTGCAACTGGGCCTGATAGGAACATGAAGGTAAGCCTCCTTGAGATCCAGAGTCACCATCCAGTGATCTTTGTCCAGCAGAGGTAAAAGCTGTTGTAATGTCAACATTTTGAACTTGGGAATGTCCAGATATGTGTTGAGGATAGATAAATCCAAAATTGGTCTCCACGTGTTCCCTTTCTTCGGTACTAGAAACAGGCGAGAATAAAATCCTAGGCCCACTTCTGGCAGAGGGACCGGTTGTATAGCTCCTATTTGAAGTAGTAGAGAAATCTGTTTGTGAGCCTCTAGTCTTTGCTGAGGAGGAACGTCTGGCATTCCTTTGAAAGGAGGCAAGGTATGGAAATAAAACTTGTAACCTTGGTGTATGATATCCTACACCCATTTGTCCTGGGTAATTAAAATCCAATTTTCCTTGAAGAGTGCCAACCGTCCTCCCAAAGGTGCTGCCAGGCAAGAAGGATCTGGCAGCTGAAACAGTAGGTCATTGGGCCTGTTTACGAAAGGACTGGCCCCTGCCCTCACTCGAAGACTGTGCAGGTGAACTCCATGTTCTAGGTCTGAAGGAACTTTGAGCTCTGCCCCTACCACGTCTAGATCTACCCCTAGACTGAGAGTCAGAAGAAGGATACGTCCACCCCTTAGCAGGCCAATTTCTACTAAACTTCGGAGGCTGAACTTGCAAAAAATCTTAAACAGTCTGCATAGACTTAGCCTTGTCTTCCATTTTCTTCAAGACTGACTCCACAGGTGGACCAAACAACACTTCAGACTGCAAAGGAGCATCCAAAATCCTTGTCTTAACATGGTCAGAAAAATTCTGATCCTTAAGCCAGGCGTGCCTGTGAAGAACTGAACCAGTGGCAGCCACCCTAGAAGAGGACTGCAAAGCATCAAAACCACACTGTAAAGAATGCTTACCCACCTGTTCAGAGACATGCACCAAATCTTGTAATTCTTTACACTCAATGCCTTCGGCCAGAGCATCCACCTTAGATTTCAATTGAGAAAGAAGAAAATTCTGATATTTCAACATATGAAACTGGCAATTCAAAGCCCTCATTGCTAAGGTAGAAGATGTATAGACCTTCTTTCCCCATCTATCCAAAGCTCTGGCCTCTTTATCTAGAGGAACCGGATTCTTTACAACAGAGGCCCTGACACCCTTAGGTCCCTGGCTAATAGTTTCTGGGTCCGCCCTAGGACTCTTATAGAGATATTTATGAGCCTCAGGCACCCTGTAATACCTATCCGGTTTAACAGGCGCAGGAGGCAGAGAATCAGGATTAAGTGAAGCCTCTGAAAATACATCTTGCACAACATCCAGAACAGGAGGTATAGCTAAGGGCCTATGTTGAGGTAAAAACAAAAATTCCCCAAGCCTTTTCCATGAATCAGAGAAGTCCTGACCTTCCCACTTAAAATGTTCCCTCATAGAATGAAGTGTCTCTGAAAAAGAAAAATCCTCTGGAGGAGAAGCAGAAGGAGTGGAATCTTCTGCATCAGAATCAGAATAAGGAGTGTACTCCTGTAAGTCTTCAGCCGAAGACTCTGAATTATCCGAAGCCTCTAATCAGAGTAATCAAATCTTCTGCCATTTTCAGCATGTGCTTCTTAGGCACAGACCCTGCTGAACTAGGAGAGACACCAACAGAAGCTAAACCTGGCCTTCCTCTGGAAGAAGCCTTGGAAACAGAAGGAGAGGGCCTAACCACCCTGGGAAGGGAGGGGAGTACAGAAACCTGAGAAGCCCCTTCAGCCTGGCCTGCCTCTGGAGAGGCCACATCCTGCAAAATCAAGGTCTCCCCCTGAGACTCCAGAGACGCCTCCATAGGAACCACCGGTTCCATTGAAGCCTCTAAAGGACCGGCGTCCGGAACGGACGACTCATCTTGCCTGGGTTTAACCGCTTTGTCTTTGCGCTTCTTCGTGGAAGAGGGCGTCGGAGTATCCGACGGCATGTTATAATTGCACCGCTTCCCGAAGACCAGCCTAGCACAATCTAACCTCCGCTTAATAGTGCGCTTATTAAACCTAGCACAAAAGCGACACCCGACTACGTCGTGCTCAGGCCCCAAACAAGGAATGTACAAAGAATGATAATCCCTATGCGGTATCTGTTTCCCACAAGAAATACAATTATTCACTTTCTGACATCCGGTAATACACTGAGGCAAGAAAAAAACAAAATATTCCCCAACGGGGTACTTAGCCAACTTGGATTCGGTCTGAAACTCCGAACTCGAAAAATTGCAGAACGCCGAACGGCACTTGCAACGCTGCTTCTGCATCGGACCATGCGGCAAAAAAGACTGAGGATGTGACGTCGGTCATGCGCTTTTGTACCCTGACGTTCTGATGTCAGTTTTAAGCGCTTTGACCGACGTCAGCCTAATACTTTGGTATTTGGGCCGACCGAGGACAGCGGAATACCCATATGTAAGGACTGCAGCAATGTGAGATGAAGAACATCGGGGGCCGTAGCAGCCCAGCACCTTTCATGAAGGCTTTACACAACTTGTTGCTCATCAAAGGTGGTTCTATGCTCTCATGAAAATTGGAAATAGCTGCCAATTGAACCTTGATGGTAGAGACCGAAGAACCTTGATTGAACAGAGAAGCTAAGAACTTCAGAACCTCTGACACCGGGACAGTTATGGGATCTAATCCCCGGAGTTGGGCCCAAATAGCAAATCTCTTCCATTTGCTGTTATACATTTTCTTAGTAGAAGTCTTGTGGGCCGAGGACAAGATATGTATGACTTCCGGGTCCAAAGTATGGTTCCCGACTATGGTCGGAAGAGGAGGAGCCAAGCTGTTAACCTCAACGAGTGGAGGGACTGATGAAGCTGTCCCGACTGATGGGTCAAGAGATCCGAACTTGGTCCAGGAACCATGGACCGTCCAGTGCATATTTCCAAAGAAAGGGAAACCAGACTTGACTAGGCCAGTATGGGGCAACTAAAATCATTTTACTCTCCAAGCGAATCGCCTTCTGGATCACCTTGGGAAGAAGGGGAACCGGTGGAAAGGCGTATAGCAGGCCGGTGGGCCAAGCTTGGACTAGGGCCGTCCTTGGGAATCTCCCCCGGAACTGGGGTGAGAGAAGAACTGTTGGCATTTAGTGTTGAGGGGGGTTGCGAAAAGGTCGCAACAAGGAGTTCCCCATCTTCTGAAAATCTGAGTTGCCAGTCTGTCGTTCAGAGACCACTCGTGAGGGGAGAGAATAGTTCTGCTCAGTCTGTCAGCCATCACATTGGATCTCCCTGGAATGTGTGTTGCTACTAGAAAACGTTTGGTTGCAATCGCCCAATCCCATACTTTCATGGCCCCTCTGCAAAGGGGGTAGGATCTGGTCCCCTCCCTGCTTGTTCAGGTACCAGACTACTGACATGTTGCCGGACTGAATGGCAATCATGCCCGGGGGGGGAGGTAATCGTGTAGTGCTTGCAGCGATAGAAGCACCGCCCTCATTTCTAGTATGTTGATGTGGAGAAGACTCTCGGAATGCCACTTTCCTTGGACTGACCTGCCCAGGTAGTGACCCCCCCCACCTCGTCTGGGAGGCGTCCGTAGTCAATGTGGCCACTGGAGGTGGTGGAACGAAGGGTCGCCCCTGATCCAGGTTGGAGGAAAGAAGCCACCAACGAAGGTCCTGTTTGCACGTCTCTGTGATCAGAATGAGGTGACTGAGAGGGAGATCCTGATAAGACCACTGGACTGACAGGAGCCACTGGAGAATCCTCATATGTAACCTTGCCAAGGGGACTAGGAGAACGGTGGCCGACATGGAACCTAACAGTTGTAGGACCATCCTGGCTGGGGCTCGGCGTTTGAGGAGCAAGGCTCAAACTTGAGACTGTAATGTTTCTATCCTCTCTGTAGGAAGATAGACCCGCATTTGCTTTGAGTCAACCTCTACTCCGATAAACCGTATGCGCCGAGATGGCAGCAACACAGACTTTGCCCAATTGAAGGTGATTCCTAGGGAGTTGCCTAGAGATATAGTGGCTGCTAGGTTTTGTAAGAGTAGACGCCTGTAGGTGGCAGTTAGGAGCCAGTCGTCTAGGTATGGAAACACCTGGAATCCTAGACTTCTCAGGTGAGCAGTCACCACCGCCAAACATTTGGTGAACACTCTGGGGGCTGTGGTGAGACCAAAGGGCAGTGCACGGAACTGGAAATGACTGTCTCCCAGGCTGAAGCGCAAGTGTCTCCTGGACGCCTGATCCATCAGGATGTGATAATAGGCGTCCTTAAGATCTATGGAGCACATCCAAACACCTTTCTCCAGCAGCGGGAGAATGGATTGCAAGGTGACCATCCGGAACTTGGACTTCTTGACTGATCGATTTAGCTTGCTGAGATCCAAAATGGGCCTCAAGTCCCCGATCTTTTTTGGCACCAAAAAGAATCTTGAGTAAGTCCCTAATCCGGTCTGGCCTGCGGGGACCGGTTGGATGACTCCTTTTCAAAGCAACTTTGAAATTTCGATGGCTGCAAGATCACGTTGACTGGGTGGCGGGTCCGGGATTTTTCGGGATGGAGGGGGGGGTTGAGAAAAGGGGATGGTGTAACCCCCGGCAATGATTCGGAGCACCATCGGTCCCGAGTGATATTCTCCCAGGCCTTTAGGTGCTTCGAAAAACGACCCCCGACTGGCTCCGGAGCTGCACAGTCGGGCAATCCTTCAGGGATGCTGGAAGGTTGAGGAGCCACGAAAGGACTCGCGGTCTCCAGTGTTGAGGGGGCCTCCGCCGCCTCTGGGATGGCGTCTTCCTGAAAAATTTCCCCCTCCTCTGCCTCTACAAGGGGGATCGCCCTGCTGTGAGTAAGTCTTTTGAGATTTACGGAACCACATTTTCCCCCCTCTTCTAGCCTTGGGATAAGGCCTGAAGGGGGTGGAAAACCGTGCCCCTATGGCAGTCAAAGTCTTACCCTCTTGTTCACAGCGAGTCAAGGTGTCCTTTACCTTGGGTCCAGAGAGGACCCATCGAAGGGAGCTTCGGCAAAGGAAGACTTGAAGGCTTCCACAAAATGACACAGGCGAAGCCAGGCTTGTCTCCGTAGAGCAACACCTGTTCCCGCCTCTCTACTCGCCCCCTTGGCTGCATACGAAATGAGCCTCATGGACGAGTTCGATAACGATGATAGGGTAGCCAGCTGAGAGCTAACCGCCTGGGCCAACTGCTCAGGTAGGTTACCAGAGAGGGTATCTAAGTTCCTTGACCAGATCCCTCTGAAGTCTGGTGAAGTGCGTTAGATAATTCAGAGACCTTAAAGTAAAGGTTGCTGAAGTAAGGGTGCGCTTCCCGAACCGATCCATGCTCCTGGACTCTTTATTAGGAGGATGGACGGACGTTGACGCCTCTGCCACATCTTGTTTGGTAGCAGATGCCACCACCAGGGCATCTACAGCCACACCTTTGGAGAGAAAATCCTTTTCGGGGGGGGCTGACAGAAATTTATTGGGGCGAGCTGGCACCGGTTCCACAGAATCCGGTGCTCCGCCCGAGAGATCAAATCCAGAAGCTCATCGAAGGGCGGAGACACCCAGGAGAAGGCCTTGAGGAATACAGACTCCTCAGCGGAAGGGGGTTTGGACTGCCAGTCGCCTCGTTGCTTCAGGATTTCCAAAATGTCCGCAAAGGAGACATCATCCGAGGACGACTTGGGGGACCCCTCCGCATCATCGAGGTCGGTGTCCGAGGTGAGAGACTCATCAGGGGAATCGACGTGCTTCCTCTTGCACTGTCTCTTCCTTGGAGGTTCCTCCGAAGACGCTTCGGAGGGACCTCCAGGAAGGGGGCAACCCCCGATGGGGGTGACCTCAGGCCCCAGGGCTCCGCTGTCTTGAGACAGGGGGACTACAAAGGAACCAGTCTCCGTGCCAAGGGAAGGTACTGGTGAGACGGTGGAGGTGGCCAAAGAAGATTTGGCTAAAGCACTCCTCATGGCCCTGAAGGCGGGGACCCCCAGAGTCCTGGGAAGGTCCGACCCCCGAGGCCACAACAGTAGACGGCACTCCCGCAGCCGACGCACCGAGAGGGAGGCTCGGAACCGAAAACATCTGTCCCGAAGCGTCACCCCCGGGGCAGACAGAGGAGGTCCGCGTACCGAACTCCAACCCGAAGGGCGGGGTTGGAGTAAGGGTTGGAGCCGACCCGAAAACCTCCACCAGCACCGACTCCAACGGTGCCGAGGCTGTTGGAGGAGGAACCAAGACAACAGGGTGGGCAATCTGCTCCGGAGCCGACTGGGCTGGAGCCGAAACCAACTTTTGGAAGACTGGAGACTGAAACAGCCTTTGAAGTACCCTGTCTATGTCCGAATCCAACATTCTCGAAGACCGAGAAGAGATTGAACGAGTTCGAGTCGACTTCTCCACCAGTTCTGAAGGACTGGGGGACCGGCTCAGAATCGTCTCGATAAATATCGGTGCCGAGGGAGACTCCACAACCATTGCAATTTCCCTCAGAGCCGAAGTGGACTTCGGCGCCGAAGGGGAAGAGTCTGAGCGGGCAACTTTCATCGGCTCCGAAGACAGTGGAGCAGATGAAGGTGACCCGCCTCTCGAAGCTCTAGCCGTCTGCTCCGAAGCCAGAGGAGTCGAGGCTGGAGGCATCGAGGCAGACCGTTCCGCCCTCGGCTCCAAAGTCCGTGGAGCCGATGGAGAAGCCTGCCAAGATTTCTTTGTGGCCGGTTCAGACGGGCTGGTCGGAGCAGACTATTTCTCTTTCTTCGAAGGTGAAGAGGAAGAAGATAAAGCCTCCTCAAAAGAAGGTGTAATAAGCCCTTTTAAAATCAATTTGTTTTTCCTCTCTTGGAGGACCCGAGAGGAAAAAGCGTGACAAACGCTGCATGACTCCTGAAGATGTTTAGGGCCTAAACAATGCACACACAAAGAGTGATCGTCCGTTATGGACATTTTGTAACTGCATTTAGAGCATTTTTTGAACCCAGATGGTCTGTGCTCTTTTGACATGTTGGTACGCAATCACTACCACAGAAAAGAAACTTTTAGTTACAAAAAGTTTTACAAAATTTTCCTAAAGAAAATGTGAATTAGGGCAAGACCCCTCTAACAGAAACGGGATACCTGACCAACTAGGCTACAATACTACCACAAGACTCACACTAAGTAGTTCAATCACGCGCGAGGGTAAGGCCCCTCTAACTTAAACGGGATCCTTTCCCTCAAATTAAGACAAATTTTACCACAAAAATTAACTCAAACTCAGTCACACAACAACGATAGCTGTTAAAACAGCTTTTGGGTCGATCAAAAATTCCTGACAGAAATGTTTAAAGAAATAAGCACTTAGCTCAGCCAAGTCCGAGACCACGTCTTTGCTGTAAAGCGGCAAACGAGATCTGGGGAAGCAGTGGTGGTGCATCCTGGGATGTGGGATAGCTCAGCCAATAAGAGACTTCGTTCTATAGTATAGCATGCAGAGTCGGAGCTGAGGATCGGCTCCGAACCCATCAGTACAGAATGTAGGCGAGATAGGATCACATTACATCTGACAAGTTAAGGCCCTCATGGCTAGGGTGGCCGAGGTGTATACCTTTTTCCTCCACCTTTCTAAGGATCTAGATTCTCTTTCAGAAGGTAGTGGATTCTTGGCAGTACAGGCCTGCATTCCCGTGGGACCTTGAGAAATGGTTTCAGGGTCAGCATTATGGCTTTTGAAAAGAAATTGGTGAGAGTTAGGGACTCTGTAGTATCTATCAGGTTTGACTGGTGCAGGAGGCAGGGAATCCGGATTAAGACAAGCCTCCGAGTAAACATCATCAAGTATGTCCAGAACAGGAGGTATAGCCAGAGGTCTGTGTTGAGGTAACAAAAGAAATTCCCCAAGCCTTTTCTTGGAATCAGAAAAGTCTTGGCCCTCCCAATGGAAGTGCTCCCTGAAGGTGTGCAAGGTTTCCCCAAAAGAAAAATCCTCTGCGGGAGATACAGAAGGAATGGACTGTTCTGCATCAGAATCTTCATAAGAGTATGAGTATTCCTCCACATCAGAATGTTCTGAGAAAATGGAGCCCTGTTCAGAAGAGGAGAGTCTTCCTCCACTCTGGGTCTCTTGTCTGGAGGGGGTTGGGAACCCCTGATATAGGAAATTAAATCCTCAGCCATTTTAAGCATCTGCTTTTTAGGCATGGGGCCTGGGGATGGGCCCTGTGCAACAGGCCTCTTGAGATGCATGGCTGATTTGGATTTAGTGAAGGCCTTAATAGAAAAGGAAGAAGAGGGTCTAAATACACCCTGGGTGGAAGTGGACCTGTCCACATTAGGAGGCTCAACACTCACTGTGGTTTCGGTGGTTGTAGCCTGAGTAAGGGCCGAGGTACCAGTGGTCTCGGATACAGAAGACACCGCCAAGTGTCGTCGGTAGTCAGGGACTGCATAGGTGTCTCGCTGAGCACCGGCTTATCTCACGCCAGACAAGCAAGGACAACTGACTCAATACTTTCAATTGATGGCAACAAAGACCCAATTCCCTGCAAGAAAAATTCTGCAGGCCTTGGGTCACATGGCATCCTGCATACTACTAATACCATATGCCAAACTGCATATGAGGAAACTACAATGGTACCTAAAGAATGTATGGTCTCAACACTGTCAACGTTTGGAAACAGTTATACCACTAATTCCTTGCCTTCAACAGGAGTTTCAATGGTGGGCTCAAGCTTGTCACCTCAACAAGGGACAGCCTTTTACACAACCCACAGCCAGGCAAACACTGACAACAGATGCATCGGATTACGCCTGGAGAGCACACATGGCGGGCAAATGTATTCAGGGCACGTGACCCACAGAACAAAGGCATCTTCACATCAATCAAAAAGAGATGCTAGCTGTACAAAATGCCCTTATAGCTTTCAAGGACCTGCTGCATCCAGGACAACTACTGATAAAGACAGACAACACCACAGTTATGTGGTACATAAATAAGCAAGGAGGCACTCACTCCTACCCCCTATACAGACAAGCCATGACCTTGTGGAACACAGCCATAAACCTTCAAGTTCATCTGCAAGCACAATTCCTGCCAGGAGAGAAAAATACACTGGCAGACGACTTGAGCAGAAACATCATGGATCCCCACGAATGGGAATTGAATCCAGAAATATTCGGAATGATAACACAGAAATGGTGGAGCCCGGACATAGATCTGTTTACATCCCCAATAAACTGCCAGCTACAAAAATTCTGCACAAGGAGTTACCATCCACAAGCATGGAAAGTGGATGCTCTCTCATTCAGCTGGGAGAACCTACAAGTATACGCTTTGCCACCACTACCTCTCCTGCCAAAGGTACTCATAAAAGCCAGGCAAGAAGAGCCAAAGATGATCCTGATTGCACCAGACTGGCCACGCCAGCAATGGTACCCAATCTTAAGGAGCTTAGCACAAGAACCACCCTGGATTTTGCCTCAAATCGCACACCTGCTGACTCAGCACAACAATCAAATACTACACAGCCAGCTAAAAACTTTAAACCTAGCTGCATGGAAGATTCCTTAGTCAAGCAAGCAATGCCTCTCTCCAAAACCGTTATGGATGTCATTCTGCAGGCCAGAAGGCCAAGTACCAGGAAAGCCTATACGGATAAATGGAAGAGATTCTGTGCCTGGAACCAAGCTCACAGTCTTGACCCTCTTGTCCCAAACATTCCTCAGATACTACAATACTTAACTGAGATGCTGGACAAAGGCCTCTCCTTCTCATCCATCAAGATCCACGCCTCTGCCATCTCTGCTCATTACAACACGGATCCACCAATTTTCCCTAATCCTCTGTTAAAACAGTACCTCAGAGGGGCTAAAAACATAAGACCGCCCCGTGGAGCACCTACTCCAACTTGGGACCTCAACCTTGTTTTGGAAAAACAAACTTTTTAGCCAGCTAACACAGCAGAATTAAAATATATCTCTTGGAAAACTGCTCTGCTCCTGACAATAACATCAGCATGAAGAGTTTCAGAATTACAGGCACTAATGACAGTGGAACCTTTCCTCATTTTCCACCAGGACAGGGTCTCTTTAAGAACTAACCCTACATTTATACCAAAGGTGATATCCAGTGTAGCTCTAAACCAAACTATTCACCTGCCAACCATTTATCCTAAACCACAGAATAAAGGGGAGAGACCACTGCACTCTCTGGACATTCACAAGCAGTTACACTTCTACTTGGACAAAACCAAAGCTTTCAGAAAATCTGAGCAATTATTGGTAGCATATGCTGCAGGAGCACAGGGAAAAGCCATTTCAAAACAGACTACTTCAAAATGGATAGGACATTGTATACGTTTCTGCTACACATACCATGGAAAACCTGTACCTAGCAGCATTAGATCTCACTCCACCAGGGCAACAGCCACTTCAACTGCCTACCTCAGGGGAGTACCTATCAAGGATATTTTGGAAGCAGCAACTTGGAGTTCTGTACATACCATCTGCCTCTCTACATTAAATCCAGAGCTGGCCTCGCCACTGCAGTGCTGCAGGGCCTTATAGGCACCCCTAATGCCTTATAGAACCAGCCACCCTACCTCAGCTTTGGGATTCTACCCAAGCTTTGGGATTCTACCCAAGTGTAATGACTGCAGCAGTGTAACACGATGAACATTAGTACAGTTTTGTACCTACCATAAATGTAGATGTTAGAGTGTATACACTGCTGCAGTCCAGGTTACCCTCTCTCCTTCCCCTCTTACTGGCTGGTACGTACCTATGTCTTCTACCCTTACTACCTATGGGGAGTATTTGCTGGTAGCTCTAAGTTGTTTTTTGCTTTTCTTATGTATATGTTTTATTAGCAATTGGGATTGCCTACCTATTTAGAGGCACCTGACATCTGGGGCAAGAAAAACTGAAGAAAATTGCATCGGCTGCATCTTATCGCACTGACGTCAGGAAGGAGGCGACAGCAACCAATGCCGGACCAAGACTTTGGAACTCAGGCCGACTGGAGAACCGCCTGACAGCAGGATAACCCAAGTGTAATGACTGCAGCAGTGTAACACGATGAACATCACAGTGTGTATTGTTCCAATAATGCCAGCTAATATTGATGTTTTTGTTAAGGCATGTGAAAGGAAGCTATATAATTGTTTTGATAAAGCTAATATAAGGAGTGCGAACAATTTAACAAAGGAACAACAGTTAGCTATTTGTTCATTTCAGAACAATAGAGATCTTGTCATTTTCATTGCTCACAGGTAAAAAGAAAGAGGGAAGGGAGAGATAAAGGTGGGCCTGTGGTTGTGTTGGACGCTGGTTATTATTATACTGAAATGACAGATTTGTTATCTGATTCTAAAACTTACCAGATTGTAAACAAAGAGATGGCTTTAAATATGCAGAACATAAACATAAACATAAAGATAGTTTAAGCTCTGGGACGTATAAATAAAGAGATCTATGACTATTTTCTTGTTGAAAATCTGGTTGTGCCTCAGATACATGGCCTTCCTAAAATCCATAAGGACCCCCTGAAACCCAAGTTTAGGCCCACAGTGCCTGGGGCCGGGTGGTTGACTGAACCAGCTTCTGTATTTTTGGATAAAGAGCTTAAAAAAATGTTAGAAGGCTATGATGTTGTCCTTAGAGACACTGAAAAATTGTTATTAGATTTACACAAATACACAAAAGGAAGCAATGGAAATGATTTTGATCTGATGGTGACCTTGGATGCTGTGTACTTATTCACCTGCATTCCTAATAGTGCAGGATAAGAAATGGTTAAAACCTATTTGATGAAAAGTGGGACATAGAATGAAATGAGAGCTGATTTTATATGTATGCTAGTGGAAATGGTGTTGGAGCATAATGTCTTTTTATTTAACAAGTATTATTGGCAAATGTTAGGTGTCGCGATGGGAACCAGCTCTTCATTGTGATGAAGGAATGGGAGGAAAGAACATCCAAGTGAATGGTGGTAAATCCAGTTTGTGGATGACCTTTTCATTTGTTGGAAAGGTGACCACAAATCATTACAAGAATTTGTTAATAGTCTGAACATCAGCTGTAGTTTTCTGTGATTTACATATCAGAGCCAGGCAAAGAGCTTCATTTCTTAGACGTAACTGTCACAAGACTGAATGAGACCAATACCCGCATACATAGAAAAGAATGTTACCATCCTTCGTTTTTGCAACAAAGTAGTATGCACCCACCACATATCTTCCCCAACATTGTTGAGGGACGAGCTTTAAGGTAGTCTAGATTATCCTCCTTACATTATGATTTTGAGCTAGGTTTGGATTATTAAGGACAGCCTTTATTGATAGAGGCTATTCTAACAAGGAGGTTATGCGTGCCTGCTCACAGGTAAAAAGAAAGAGGGAAGGGAGAGGTAAGCCCTAGGGGAGGCAATAGGATGAATAGGAAATCTGTTAGGAATATCAGTTATGTTGCCTTATACCCAGGACTTACAGTCCATTAAGCAAGTTATCAATAGGAATTGGCATATTTTATTAACGGATGATGAAACTGCAGAATAGTGGGCACCAGACCCAGATACATGTACAATAATAGTTTTAATCTGAAGCAACAGCGATGTTACCCAAGGACCTGGGTACACATACATGCGGGAAATGCAAATTATGTACATTTGTAGAGAAGTCGAGATTAGACACCCTGATACTCTGTATTTATGGCATTTGAGGTATAGCGCTGATTATAACACTAAAAATTTGGTGTACATTGCCTACTGCACTGTTCGTTTTAAGCTCTATGTAAGCAAAACTGACCGTAGGTTAAGGGAGAGGATTAGGGATCATTATTACTATGTAAGGACCAAGCAGGAACACAGTGCCATAGCAAAACACATATTGGCTGAAAATGGGAATCATCAGTTTAAGTTCCAAGTTTTGCAAGTTACACAGGATAATCCAAGAATAGAGGCATAACTAATAAAACTGAAACCTATAAGTTGAACTGCCTTTTACATCTGGGAGCACATACGGGCTCCAGACCAAATGATATGGTTCCCTTAAAACCAATATTAAAGGGTAGGAGAATTAAATGTTGATTTAGGAGGTATAGGTAGAACAGATTATGTGAGTTATGTCATATAAAACATTTTACAGATGTCAGGATGAGTTTAATATGATATTTAGGTGCATTACTGTATGCCATGTTGTACAATTTTTTTTATTGTTGTGCATTTTTTACAAGCTGATACTATGATGTTTTAACAATTGTTTTGTTTTCTTAAAACTTAATTGATTTTTAAATGGAGGGAAATACTGGGAATATGACTGGTTTGTGTGAATGCCCTTGATATATTAATATGAGATGTTCAGATATTTGTTTTTATGCATCTGATGAAGTAAAGTACAGTTGTGTACACTTACCATAAATGTAGATGTTAGAGTGTATTCACTGTTGCAGTCATTACATTTGGGTAATCTGCTGGCAGGTTGCCCTCAGTCAGCCTGATTAATGAAGTCTTGGGTCCTGCGTCGGTTGCTGTCCCTTCTTCCATGGCGTCAGGAGTATAAAACATGCAGCCGATGCCATTACATCAGTTTTTCTTGCCCCAGATGTCAGGTGCCCCCCAAATGGGGAGCCAAATATTTAAGTAATTAAAACATAAAAATATACATCCAAACAAAAGCAAATACACCAAAAAGGCTTTTAAGCATAGTAAAGGAAAGTAGAGGCATAGTAAGAGAAAAACAGGGTGTTGGAGGGATGGTAACCAGGACTGCAACAGTGAATACATGGGTAACCAGGACTGCAACAGTGAATACACTCGAACATCTACATTTATGGTAAGTGTACACAACTGTACTATGTTCTTCATATTTCACTGCTGCAGTCATATTTGGGTAGATTCCCAAAGCTATGGTTGGGAGGATGGATTTATACAGCATTAGGACCAGCTATAAGGCCCTGTAGGACAGCAGTGGCAAAGCCAGCTCTGGATTTAGAGAAGAAAGGTAAATGGTAATGTTTGGTGAACGTATGAACTGAGCTCCAGGTAGCAGCTTCTAGAATGTCTCTGGTAGGAACACCTCTGAGAAAGGCTGCAGAAGTAGATGCAGCCCTGGTGGAATGAGATCTGATCCCCTGGGGGATAGTTTTACCATGGTGCATATAGCAGAAACGAATACAATGGCTTATCCATTTGGAAATAGCCTTTCCCTCTGCCCCTGCAGCAAATGCCACCAGTAGTAGTTCAGATTTTCTTAGAGATTTTGTCCTGTTTAAGTAAAATCTACATTGTCTGTGTACATCCAATGAATGCAGAATCCGCTCCCCCTTGTTCTGTGGATTGGGAAAGAAAGTTGGCAAATGAATGGTCTGATTAAGAGCCACACATTGGATACCACCTTAGGCATGAAGGATGGATTGGTCCCGAGAGACACCCTGTCCGCATGAAAAATAATGAAAGGCTCCACTGCCATAAGAGCCTGTAATTCAGAAATCCTTCTAGCTGAAGTGACTGCTAAAACAAAGGCTGTTTTCCAGGAGAGAAATTTTAAGTCTGCAGTAGCAGCTGGCTCAAAAGGAGGGAGAGTGAGTTTTTCCAATACAAAATTGAGGTCCCAAGCAGGGGTTGGAGCTCTCCTGGGTGGGCTTAAGTTTCTGGCCCCTCCGAGATACTGCTTTAGCAGAGTATGAGAGAAGAGGGGAGGTTCTGTTTGTAATGAGCTGAAATGGCTGAGGCATGGATTTTTATGCAAGAAAAAGACAGGCCCTTGTGAAGCATCTCAGTTAAGTATTGTAAAATCTGAGGAATATTGGGCACTGCTGTGCTTATCCCTTGTGATTGATTCCAGGCACAGAATCTTTTCCATTTGTCAGCATAAGATTTTCTGGTACTAGGTCTTCTTGCCTCCAAAATGACATCCATCACAGGTTTGCTGAGGGGATGCTAAGAGTGAATTTAGGTGATTAGCCACACTGCAAGATTCAAAATTTGGGGCTGAGTGTGCAGAATTTGGTTGTTCTGCTGAGACAGTAAGGTGTCTGAGGAAGGTGCCACGGTGGAAGGTGTGACACATTGCACAGGAGTGGGTGCCAGTGTTGGTGAGGCCAGTCTGGAGCAATCAGAATCATTTTTGGTTTGTCCTGTTTGACTTTTAGTAGCACTTCGGAGAGCAGAGGCAGAGGGGGAAAAGCATAGACGGATAGGTTTTTCCATCTGAATGATAGAGCATCCACTTTACAGGCTTTTTTGTGATGAGTTCTTGCGCAGAATTTGTCCAACTGATAGTTCTGGGGTGAGGCAAAAAGATCTATGTCTGGACTCCCCCCATTTGCGTATCAACGTGTTGAAAATCCATGGTTCCAGTTTCCATTCGCGTGGGTCCATGAGATTTCTGCTTAGTTTGTCTGCCAGAGTATTCAGCTTTCCTGGCAGGAATTGAGCTTGTAGTTGTACTTGATAGGTCAAGGCCGTGTTCCACAATGCCATTGCTAGTCTGCAAAGGGGGTAGGAATGTGTACCCCCCTAATTGTTTATGTACCACATAACTGTGGTGTTGTCTGTCTTTATCATTAATTGTCCTGGATGAAGGTAGTCCTTGAAGGCTATCAGTGCATTCTGTACAGCCAGCATCTCTTTTTGATTGATATGAAGGTGCATTTGATTTGGGCTCCATTTGCTCTGAATAAACTTCCCTGCCAGATGAGACCCCCAAGCATAGGCTGATGCATCTGTAGTTAGGGTGGTAGGGGGTGGAGTAAATAGCAGTCCCTTGTTTTGTTGGCAGGCCTCTCCCCACCATAGGAACTCTAGTTGCAAGGAAGGTATGATTGGAATCATTGTTTCCAGGCTCTGACAATGTTGACTCCATAAACTTTTTAAGTACCACTGAAGTTTCCTCACACGCAGTCTTGCATATGGAATTAGAAGAATGCAAGAAGCCATGAACCCCAAGGCTTGCAGAATTTGTCTTGCACACAGCAGGGTTTTTGGGGCCACCTGTTTGAAGTAAGTTACCAAATGAATTTGCTTTTCTGGTGTAAGGTATGCCATTCTGGGCAGTTCTATTCAAGCTTGCACCCAGGAATGTAATTTTTTGAGAGGGTACCAGTTGTGATTTCTTTTCGTTTATGGTGTACCCTAGACAAGTTAGAACCCTTTTTACAAACGCCAGATGTTTTAGAAGAATGTCCCGGTTTTCTGCATGAATTAGACAATCGTCCAGGTATGGATATATTTGAATATTTCTTTGCCTGCAAAATGCAATTACTGGAGCCAGGCACTTTTTGAAGACCCTGGGCACAGTAGATAAGCCAAAGGGCAGTGCAGAGAACTGGTAATGCAAGTAGCCTGCTTTGAAGCGGAGGTATCTTCTGCAAGATTCCCTGATTGGGATATGCAGATAAGCCTTTAAGTCTAGAGTTACCAACCAGGCATCTTTGCCAAGCATAAGAAGTAACTGTTGAAGAGTCAGCATCTTGAATTTTGGAATGTCCAGAAATGTGTTTAGAGTGGATAAGTCCAGAATTGGACGCCATGATTTGTCTTTTCTGGGTACCGGGAAAAGTCTTTAAAAGAAACCTTGTCCCTTTTCCTCTTCTGGTACTGGTTGAATAGCCCCCATGTTCATGAGGGACAGTACTTGTTTCTGGGCCTCTGCCCACTGATTTGGGGGCAGGTCTGGCCATCCATTTGAGATTGGCAACGTGTGGAAATGAAATCTGTATCCCTGGGATACTATATTTAAAACGCATTTGTCATGGGTTATAAGTTGCCAATTTCTTGCATGAAGTGCCAGTTTTTCCCTCAAAGGGGCGGCTAAAAGGCAAGTGCTTGGTAAGTGTAAAGGGAAGTCATTGAGACTGTTTACCAAAGGGAGGTGCCTTGTTGTTTCCAGATTTGGAGGAGGAGGCACCCCATTGTTTTGTTCTAAAAGTCCCTTGTGACTGAAACCTGGAGCCTTTGGAATGTCTGGGTTTGACTTGAGTGGCTCTCGAAGGAACTGGAAAGGACCAGTTCTTAGTAGGGCAGTACCTACTAAATCTTGGAAGTTGCACTTGTAAGAAATCGTTCACAGTTTGCATAGATTTAGCTTTATCTTCCCATCTTTTTTAAAACTTCTTCAGCCTTATTACCAAAGAGACAGTCCTGTTGTAAAGGAACATCAAACAATTTTGCTTTAACATGATTAGGCAGAGTCTGCTCTTTGAGCCAAGCATGCCTTCTTAGCACAGACCCAGTTACAGCAACCCTGCAAGAGGCCTCCAAAGAATCAAAACCGCATTGCAAAGTATGTTTTCCAACTTGTTCAGCTGAGTGCAATAAATCCTGTAAATCTTTTAATTTTCCACACAGTCAGAAATTATTTTCTGTTTAAGCAGTCCCATGATATGCTGTTGATATTTAAGCATATGCAATTGACAGTTTAAAGCCCTGATTGCCAAGGTTGCAGAAGTGTAAACCTTCTTACCCCATCTATCCAGCGCCTTGAAATCTCTATCAGAAGGGGTAGGATTTTTAGCAGTAGAGACCTTAATGCCCTTGGGACCCTGAGAAATGGTTTCAGGATCTGCAATAGGATTTTTGAAAAGGAATTTGTGGGAGTCAGGAACCCTGTAGTATCTGCCTGGCTTACAAGGAGCCGGAGGCAGAGAATCAGGAGCCATACTAGATTCTGAAAAAAACATCAACAATCTCTAGAACAGGAGGTATAGCCAAAGGCCTATGCTGAGGAAGAAAAAGAAAATCCTTAAGTCTCTTTTTAGATTCAGAGAAGTCCCGACTTTCCCAGTGGAAATGTTCCCTTAAGGTATGTAAAGTTTCCCCAAAAGAAAAATCCTCAGGGGGAGAAGCAGAAGGAATGGAATCTTCTGCATCTGAATCCTCATAAGTAGGTATAGACAAATCCTGTTTATTAGAAGAGTCAGAAGAAAAAGAATCCTGTTCAGAAGATTCATAATCAATGTCTTGCCTACGCCTCTTAGAAGAGAGGGGTTGGCTACCCCTGATCGGAATAATTATATCTTCAGCCATTTTGATCATTTGTTTTTTAGGCATAGGGGCCTGCACACGTGGCCCAAGCATCAGTTTTTTTAGACATAGATTTAGATTTTGGCCTTAGTTTTGAAGATGGAGTTGGTCTAATATACAAATCTGTAGTTCACCAAACAAAAATAGTCCGCTGCTCTGCCCAATAAAGGGATTTCCTCCAAACTCCAATGAACGTTTCCACCACCGATAGTGTTAGAAATGAATAAATTTATTGTAGAACAGTTAAAACGAAAAATAATCCACAAACTAGTAGTTTGTTTCCTAAATAGGCTTTTAGATTAGCAGCAAACAACACCACCAGTCCGTCTTACAAATGAACTTTTAGATTGAGCGCGCTTTCGTCCATAAGCTACTGGACTTCATCAGAATCTACATACTCCATTAAATTAAGCCCTTAAATACACATCTAAAGGTATCAATTATTCAATTAACATAATTATTGATTATAATTAACTTTTAAAGGTAAATGGTGTAGCAAATCATGTCTTTTGTAGTGTGGGCTACTTAGAAATATATGTATATCTGTATATTACTATATATGTCTATATGCCAGATAAAATATGTATCAATATATATGTATATATATATATATATATATATATATATATATATATATATATATATATATATATATATATATATATATACATATATACAACCAACCCCAAAATTATTAATGTACGCACATGTAATAAATTAATGTTAATATTAAAAATAAACTAAGTTATATTACTAATTTTTATGATATCTAAAAAATGTTACAGTAAAAATATGTTGGTATAATAAATATATTGTGTGCAATATTAAAATAAATACACATATGTCCTATACAAATAAATATATGTATAAATAATATATATATATATATATATAATTAAATAAATAAATATATGTATAAATATATATGTATAAAATATCAATGTTATATACAATCTAAAATATATAAAATACATAACATAAAATATATATAGCATAGCATACAATAAATATGGAAAATGAGGTAATAAGATAATAGGATAATTAACAATTGTCAATAAATGAGTCCACTGAATAAAATTTTTACATATTCTGTTTTGGGTTGCTGGCCAATATTTTGAGCACTGGTTTTATAGATAAGTGGTCATTCAGGCCCTTATGGCTACATACATCTAATCTCATCTGCCAAATAAGTTCCCTGTATTCCAAGAATGTTTCCCAGTCTCCCCCTCTATCACAGGCCTTTACTTCTTCCAATACCCAAAACTTAATGTTTGCATTTTTGCACATACTAACATGTCTGTATAAAGCGTTCTTTTCATTTTTCTTTGATATATCCCTCATATGTTCATATATTCTCAATCTTAGTTGTCTTTCAGTTTTCCCCACATAGTACGCCCAGCAGTCCAAACAGTATGCAAGGTATACCACCCCCCTGGTATAACAACTATAATATTTGTTACTTCTAAATTTATGTCCTGTACTTTTTAACCATAATTCCTTACTTCCTGCCAAAAAAGAACATTGCGCACATCTTCCACACTTAAATGTACCTACTTTACTACGTGCTCCCTGTTCATTGTGTGCGCTTTTCTTAAATTCTAACATTTTCTTTAAATTTATGTTCTTTCTGTAACAAATTTTTAATGGTTGTTGGAATATTGATGGTTTATTGGTCATTCTAGAAAACATGTTCCAAACCTCATTAATCCCTTTTCTTAACCAACCTAAACCATAAAAGTAAGTTAGTGTCAACCGGGGTGTATTTCTTACATGGGTAATTACTGTGCTTTCATCATTATTGTTAGTAGTAATACCAGTGGACTCATTTCCATTCGTATTTGTCATAGGGATATTTTCCAAAAGTGGCTTATTGTGGATTATTTTTCGTTTTAACTGTTCTACAATAAATTTATTCATTTCTAACACTATCGGTGGTGGAAACGTTCAATGGAGTTTGGAGGAAATCCCTTTATTGGGCAGAACAGCGGACTATTTTTGTTTGGTGAACTTTGTGTTCGGAGGAGGTTTGTGTTTTTTGTGGATACAAATCTGTAGGCCTGAAAACACCCTCAGAAGCCGGTGCCTGCACAGCGGCTCTGGACCCACCTAAGGTAGAGACATCCGCGGGTTCCATAATTGAAGCATCTCTCTGCATAAAGGACTCCGAATGGGTCTCAGTTGAGGCCTGCAAATCAGAAGTAGCGCTTATCAGGGGCTGCAAAGGCACCTCACTGAGTACCGGCGAACGGCTTAGGAGAAGCGTCATCGTCAGTTTTGGACCTCGACGGCCTGTCTCTGTCTTTTTCTTTGCGTTTCTTTAGGTATTCC
>NC_056725.1:22981623-22991623 GCF_019279795.1 Protopterus annectens
ATGTCCAGGATTTTCCTTGGTGGACGGGGTGTGGCGAATGGGATGACGTATCCTGTGGAAATTATACTTTGTACCCAGTTGTTGTTTTGTTGCTTTGAGCCAGGCATCTGGGTACAAAGATAAGTGACCCCCGACTGCCTCCAGAGCAGGACAGTCAGGCCTCCTTTCAGGAGCGCTGATAGGGCGAAGTGATCTCCGTCACCCTGGTTTAGTAACCCCCTCTGCCACGAGGGCGGCATCTTCCATTATTGCCCCCTCTGCCCCTGGATGGGGGGTTCACCACGTGTGTCCTGAAAGGCTTCTTGGGCTTTTCGGAACCACACTTTCCATCCTGCTCACACCTTGTTAAAGTTTCCTTAATTTTGGTCTCAAAAAGGGATGAGCCATCGAAGGGGGTATTCACAAAGGTTGACTTGAAGGGCTCCACGAAGGAACACAAGCACATCCAGGAGTGTCTCCTAACAGCAACTCCTGTACCCGCTGCCTTACTCATTCCATCAGCTGCATATAAAATGAGAAGCATGGATGAGTTCACTATGGAATTGAGGGTAGCAAGCTGGGAGGTAACTTTGTCTGTAGCTCCTGCAGCTACTGTACCCTGAAGAGCATCTCCCAGCTCTTTAAGGAGATCTCCTTGAAGTCTGGTAAAATGGGTTAAATAGTTAAGCAAACCAAGTGCAAAAGTCGCTGAACTAAACATGTGCTTCCCGTAACTATCCATGATCCTGGAGTCTCTGTTAGGAGGATGGATAGACGAGGAAGTTTCAGACATTTCCTTTTTGGTGGCTGCTGCCACCACTATGGCATCAACTGGCACACCTTTGGTCAAGAAGGATTTATCTAGGGGGCAGATATGAACTTATTAGGCCTCCTAGGGACAGCATCCATGGTATCCGGAGACTCCCACGCTCTTCGTGAGACCAGCTGCATAAGCTCATCGAAGGGCGGAGACACCCAAGAGATGGAGGGCTGACACCCAAAAGCCTTCAGGAAGACAGACTTGTCCTCAGTAGTGCATGTAGACTGCCAGTTACCCCTCTGCCTAAGGATTTCAAGTATCTCAGCAAATGACATATCCTCAGAGGGGGACCCTTCTGATTTATCCAAGTCCGCATCAGATGTTATGTTTCTTCTTACATGCACTCTTCCTAGGAGCCTCATCAGTGGGAGCTTCTGGAGAGGTCTCGGAAAAGCATGGGACACCCAATGGGGCTTCCTGAGGCTCTAGGTCTCTGCACTTAGCAAGAATCTGTGAGGCAGAAGCAGACACAAGTGCTTTATGGGATGAAGAAGCCAGACCTGAAGCTGAGGAGGTCTTGGGAGACATAACTCTCCTCATGGCTTCGAAGGCACCCCTGCTCCGGTGCGAAGGGACCGATGGATCAGAGGAAACAGTCGATACCCCCGGCACTGGGACAGTGGGCTCCGAACCCAAGGTAGGAGCAGAGCTCATTCGAGCCGAAGCCCCGAGAGGCAAAGTCGGAATAGACAAGTCAGTTCGACTATCCTCCCTGGACCTGACCAGAGAGTGTCGGCTCCTAGAGTCCTCGATCGGCACAGAGAACATCAGAGTGAACACAGCCGAAGACACTGAAGCAGGAGTCGGCTCCGAAGGCTCCACAATCAGCAAGTCTGACTCCTCTGGCTCCAAATGGCTCGGAGGAGGAAGAGAAAGCTGGCATAAGGGTCTTCAGCTTTGAAGCCACCTGGGTCGGAGCATATAATTTGGCAAAGGCCAGTGCCTGAAGGAGCTTCTGCATCACCCGATCCACAAACAAACCTGACAGGCTAACAGAAGACCTAGATGACTGGACCAATGGTACTGACTGAAGAAATGGAATTTGGGATACGGGTTCCAAAACGGGATCAGCTCCAAAAAGAAAAGACAGTCGGCTCCGAGACCTGTGGAGCCAATGTCACAGACTCTTTAGATTTTTTCGATTTTTTTAATTCCACAGAAGTCTTGGAGGACTTTGAGGACTTACTAGATCCATTGGAAGGTTTCAAAAATCCCCTGTCAATGAGCTTTCTTTTTCTCTCTTGGAGGACTCGAGAGGAGAAAGAATGGCAAATGGAACATGTTTCTTTTAAGTGCAAGGCACCCAAGCAGTAGACAATTCACATGGCAGTCAGTAACAGACATCTTCTGCCCACATTTAGGGCATTTTTTAAACCCTGATTTAGGGCGTTTGTCCTTGTCATCAGCCATGACAGAAATGGACACACCCAACAGCAGCAAAGTAATTAAGCCAGCCATGACAGAAATGGACACCCAACAGCAGCAAAGTAATTAAGCCTAATAAAAAACAGGCCAACTATAAGCACACACACACACACACACACACACACACACACACACACACACACACACACACACACACACACACACACACACACACACACACACACACACACACACAAACCCCTTTTTAAACTAAAGCTAACTAGAAGTACTAATAAGCCTTCTAATAAAAAAGAGGCCAACTATCAGCACAGACGCACACTACCCTTTAAACTAAGGCTAACTACAACTACTGATGAGCATTAAAAAAAACAGGCTAAATATAAGCACACAAGCCTAAACTTAAGGCCAACAAGCACACACACAAATAATTTTAAAAAGTTAGTTAACTAAAGTAATCACACAATATTATTCTAACAATATATGTGACAAAAGGTTACTGAATAAGCAATTTTTTGTCAAAGAATTTAAATAGGCCTATAAAGAAAAACTAGGCCAAATATATATAGATAAGAAAAGCACACGTGGAAGGGAACACTGTAGATAAAGCTTTAAAAATCTAACTATTCTAGTGAGAAACTTAACAAAAATTCTTGAAATTAGCAAAGTATTAATGTTTTACTGGCCCGAGCTATAAGGAAAGTACAGTTGTGTACACTTACCATAAATGTTGATGTTAAGAGAGTGTATTCACCATTGCAGTCCTAACCAATGGGTTATCCGGTTCCCGGTAGCCCTCAATAGGCCAGAATAACAAAGGTAAGTAAATATGACATCGGCCGTCGTCAGTTGTAAAGGATGTCTGATGCAAAAGGAGGCAGCCGATGTCACTTCATCAGTCTTAACTATTCTTGCCATAAGTCAGAAGCCCCCAGAAAACAAGGCCTAAGCCAAAAGTAACTTTGGCAAATAAAACCAAATTCAGCCTGTACCTTACGAAAAGAGCAGGAGAGGACCAAAAAAGGGGGAAGGAGGGAGGGAAACCAGGACTGCAACAGTGAATACACTCTAACATCTATATTTATGGTAAGTGTACACAACTGTACTATGTTCATAGTGTTTCACTGTTGCAGTCCTAACAAATGGGTTGATTTCTAAAGCCCAGAGAAAAGGGAGGCGGCACCAACCGAATCAAGGATTGGAGAGAATGCCCTGCAGAACAGCAGTGGCAAACCCTGCCCTGGCTCTAGAAAACAAAGGCAAATTATAATGCTTTGTGAAGGTTTGAACAGAAAACTATGTGGCAGCCTCCAAAATGTCTTTAGTAGGGACATCCCTTAAAAAGGCTGCAGAAGTGGAAGCTGCTCTTGTGGAGTGGGTCCTAACCCCTTGAGGAGGAACCTTGCCATGAAAGGAATAACAGAAAGTAATACAATGTGCAATTCACTTAGAAATTGTTTGCTTAGCGATAGCTTTGCCCTGAGCTCCAGGGGCAAAACTGACCAATAACTGCACTGATTTCTGAAGGTCTTTAGTCCTGTCCAGGTAAAACCTGAGCTGTCTGTGCACATCAAGAGAATGTAGGTTCCTTTCACTTCTATTTTAAGGATTAGGAAAGAAAGTAGGAAGGTGTATGGACTGATTAAGAGTCAGGCTAGAAACCACCTTAGGCATAAGAGAGGGATTGGTTCTGAGAGAGACACAATCTGCATGGAAAATAAGTAAAGGCTCAACAGCCATCAAAGCTTGCAGCTCCGAAACTCTCCTTGCTGAAGTTATAGCCAAGAGAAAGGCAGTATTCCGAGAGAGAAACTTTAAATCTGCAGTGGCAGCTGGCTCAAAAGGAGGAAGAGTGAGTTTCTCTAAAACAAAATTAAGATCCCAGGCTGGAGTAGGTGCCTTTCTGGGAGGTTTTAAGTTGCACCTTTGAGAAACATTTTCATCAGGGAATGAGAGAAAATGGGTTGCTCAAAAAACAATGAGCAGAAATGGCTGAAGCATGGATCTTGCTAGAGGAAAAAGAAAGAACACCTTGAAGCAAATCAGCCAAGTATTTCAGGATCAGAGGAAGAGTAGGCTGAGAAGAAGATTCCTCTCTAGCCTGCATCCAATAAGAGAATCTTTCCCATTTGCCAGGATAAGACTTCCTAGTGCTAGGCCTCCTGGCCTCCCTCAGCACGTCAACCACCTGGGAAAGGGAAGAAGAAAAGGATGGAGTCATACAATGAGCCATGCTGCCAAATGGAGAGACTGAAGATGAGGATGTAGAATGTTTCCCCCTTCCTGAACCAAAAGATCTGGCTTCAGAGGAAGATGCCAAGGAGGAAATTGGGAGACACTGCGAAGCAGTGGATACCAACGCTGTCTGGAGCTATGAGAATAGTCCTTGGTCTTTCCTCCCTGATCTTCAATAATACTCTGGGAAGAAGAGGAAGGAAGGCATAAACTGACAGAAGCATCCAAGGGAAGGACCGAGCATCCACTCTCCAGGCCTTGCTGTGATGCTGTCTGGTGCAGAAAAGTGGTAGAAGGTGCTTGTCTGGGGAGGAGAAAAGATCCACCTGAGGAGTGCCCCAACATTGAATGATGCTGTAAAAAGACTGCTCTGCTCAGTTGCCAATCGTGAGGATCCAGGGACAGTCTGGCTCAACTGGTCTGCCAAAACATTGCGTCTCCCTGGAAGAAACTGAGGTAGGAGATGCAGGCCCAAGGATGCTGCTATGGACCAGAGATTCATGGTCTGTCTGCACAGGGGGTAAGAATGAGTCCCTCCCTGTGTGTTAATGTACCACATGACTGTGGTATTGTCTGTTCCGACAAGCAGGATTCCTGGAGAAAGAAGACGCTTGAAAGCTAGTAAGGCCTGCTGAACTGCTATCAACTCCTTTAGGTTTATGTGCAGGTGCATCTGCTGGGCGTTCCAATGTCCCTGTATGCATCTGCCATTCAGGTGAGCTCCCCAGGCATAGTCCGATGCGTCCATGGTAAGAACTTGAATGGCAGGGTGTGGGCGAAAAGCCATGCCTTTGTTTTGTAGACAGGCTGTCGCCCACCATAGAAACTCTGTCTGCAGACATGGAAGCAGAGGAATTATCATATCCAGGTCCTGTGTGTGTTGACACCAAAGGATCTTGAGGTATCATTGCAAATTCCTCATTTGCAGTCTTACATATGGAATCATAAGAATGCAAGAGGTCTTGTATCCCAGAGCTTGCAGAGAGCTGGGACAGGCTTGCCAAATCCTTGAAGTAAACTGAAAGAGTTGCCTGCTTCTCCTGGGTGAGATATCATCTGGGCAACTGTGTTCAGACTAGCTCCCAGGAATGTTATCTCCTTGGATGGTACCATTTTTGATTTTTCCTCATTAAGAGTGTAAACCCAGGTAAGAGAAGAATCTTTACAAATTCCAGATCCTTTAACAGCTGTTCCTGAGAATTTGCTTGAATTAGACAGTCGTCCAAGGATGGATAAATCTGTATTTTCTTCTGCCTGCAAAAAACAATGACTGGAGCTAGGCACTTTGTGAAAACTCTGGAAGCAGTAGATAAGCCAAAGGGCAGCACAGAGAATTGATAATGTTGCTTGCCCACTCTGAAATGAAGATATTGCCTGCAACTTTCCCTGATAGGGATGTGCGGATAAGCTTCTTAGAGATCCAAAGTTACCAGCCAGGAGTCCATGTCTAACATTGGTAGCAACTGATGCAGAGTGAGCATTTTGAACTTTGGAATTCCCAAGAGAGAGTTCAGAATGGATAGATCTAGGGTAGGATGCCAGGTGCCTTCTTTTTTTGGAACCAAGAAAAGTCTGGAATAGAAGCCCTGGCCTACCTGCTGAGCAGGAACTGATTCTATTGCCCCCAGATGTAACCGAGACAAAATTTGCTTTTCTACTTCTGCCCTTTGGTTTGGAGGAGTGTCAGGGAATCCTTTGAGTACTGGAAAGGTGTGGAAAGAAAACCTGTGTCCTAGGAATACAGGTTTGAGTACCCATTTGTCATCCAAGACATATGCAAAAAAGGCCAACCTTCCCCCTTAAGAATTCTCCGGGCAAGCGGGAACAGGCAGAAGTTGGTCAGAGTCACTGAGAATGTTTGGATTGAGATGTAGGCTTAGAACTTCCCGCCTTGGAAGTGGAAGCATGCCAACACTTGGATCTTTGAGGGGTAGCCACCTGCCCCCTATAAGATTTGCATTCTCTAGCCCTACAGCGGTTCTGTCTGCTGGTATCAGGAAATATCCAACTCTTAGAAGGGTAATTCCTGCTGAAGCTAGGAGGTTGAACTTGCAGAAAGTCTTTAACTATTGTCACAGACTTGGCCTTATCCTCCATCTTTTTGAGCACTTCCTCTGCTTTGCTGCCAGACAGACCGTCCTTATGTAAAAGTACATCTAAAAGCTTATCCTTGACAGGCTCTGGAAGGGGCTGCTCCCCAAGCCAAGCATGCCTTCTGACAACAGCTCCAGTAGCTGTAGCCCTGCAGGAGGCTACTAGAATGTCAAAACCACAATGTAATGAATGTTTATTGACAAGACTGGCAGAATTCAGCAACTCCTGCATATCCTTACTCTGCCAAAAGAGGCACACTTGCAATCCTAGACTTAATAGCCTCCAAGGTGTGCTGCTGACACTTAAGCATATGAAAAAGGCGATTAGTAGACCTAAAAGCAAGAGTGGCAGAGGTATAAACTTTTTACCCCACCTATCTAGGTTCCTAGATTCCCTGTTGGAAGGAACAGGATTTTTGGTAACAGTGGCCTTAACTCCTTTAGGCCACCTCTGGATCAACTACAGGATTCCTAAAGAGAGACAAATGAGAATCAGGGACTCTATAGTAACTGTCAGGTGTCCTGGGTGCTGGAGGAACCAAATTTGGAGTAAAGGAATTTTCCAGAAAAACATCATCAACCACTTCCAACAGTGGAGGAATAGCCAGAAACGTATGCCGAGGCAAATCCAAAAACTCCCTGATCCTTTTCTTAGAATGGGGATAATCCTGACTTTCTCATTTAAAATGCTCCCTGACAGTATTCAAACTATCACCAAAAAGAGAAATCCTCTGCAGGACAGGCAGAAGGAATGGATTCCTCTGCATCTGAATCCTCAAAAGGAGAAAAAAAACGAGAAACTTCCTCTTCATCAGCAGAAATGCTAGAAGTATCAGAACCTGAATAAGAAAGCCTCAGGAGAGACAATGCCTACCCCTTTTTGAAGGAGGAGGCTGTGAACCCCTAATAAGAGTCCAAAGGTCATTAGCCATTTTAACCATTTGAGATTGAGGGGAACGAGAGGAAAGTGTAGCCTGCTTCTTCACAGGCTTAAGACTGGAAGATTTACTTGCAAGTCTGGAGGACTCGGGAGGCCTGGCAACCACCAAAGTCATGGCAGAGGTCGTCAGGAGCTGCAAAGGCACTTCACTGGCTACCGCAGGACTGACTACCAGTTTATTATCCAAAGACTTGACCCTCTGAAGCCTTTCGTGGTCCTTATCCTTATGCTTCTTAGGGATATCTAAAGCCTGAAGACCAGCGGACGCCATACTGACAAACTTGGACCACACTCCAAAATGTTTAGCTAAAAGCTTAGCCTGATGACAAATCGTACATGGGTTAAAGGAAGCACAGAGATCACAATAAGGAACGTCATGGTCAAGGCCTAATCAAATAATACAACAGGAATGAACATCTATATGGGGAATCTGCTTTCCACAGTTAAGGCAATTATTAACCTTTTCTGAAATTCGTTAAAGCAAGAAAAGAGGATCCCCAATGGGGTACTTGGCTGTAGTTGATTTCAACTTTGTAGTCAGAAACCAGAAAGGTAAACTGCCAACTGGCACTCGTGCAAAAAAAGCTTCTGCTTTGGGCTCTGCAGCAAGGTTAACCGAGGAAATGAAGTCGGCTGCCTCCTTTTGTATCGGACGTCCTGACATACTTTACAACCGATGACAGCCGATGTCGTATTTACTTACCTTTGGTATTCTGGCCGATCGAGGGCTACCAGGAGCCGGATAACCCATTGTTTAGGACTGCAACAGTGAAACACAATGAACATCCTCCAATCAGTTGCAACGGCAAACTAGATCCGAGGCAACTCGAGGTGCATTATGGGATAGGGACTTGGCCTCAAGGTACTTGAAATCCTCGAGCTTTGCAGTAGGTGCCGACTCAGAGCCGAGGGATCGACTCTGAACCCATCAGTAAACAATGAACGGCGAGATAGACAGCTTCACATCTAAGGTTACTATTTTTTCTAAAGTCTTTCTGCTTAAAATGTTTAAATTCAGCCTTACTGGGTCAACAGCACCAAACTTCCCAGCTCTTAAATAAGGCTCCTTATGCTAAAAAGTTCCCCCAAATTGTACAGTTAAAGGTGCCGTCTGTGTTTAAAAATAACATAGATTAGAATTTAAAGCAAGTAAAAAAGCAAGGAAAAAGCCAAGTTCCATCAAATTGTACTGTTAAAGTTGCTGTCAGTTTAAAAACAGAACATAGATTAGAATTTAAAGCAAGTAAAAATGCAAGGAAAACCTCTTACTTTAATCACAGGCTCTGACAATTCCTCTGGTGTGGTTAAGCCCCACTCCGCTCACCCTCTGGGCTCACTTTGAACCCCTCCCTTCCCCCAATTCCCACACACCCCAGTACCTCTATATTTATAACCCCTCCGTCCCACCCCTCTCCCTCCACCAACCATTAACAGGAATTCATTTATAACCCACCCCTTCCACCATCTCCCCACCTACTATTACACCTAGGTTGCCTACCTACCAGGAATATACTCCCCCCATTATGTCTCCAATACTTACCAAGTCTTCCAAAATACCACCACTGCTCTACACCCTACCTTTACTAATCATCCTTTATTCTCTCAGCATCTATGAAAAACAATCCCATATAGGATTCAACCATCCCAAACACCTTACTACCACTCCAATCCTCTCAAACCTTTCTGCTCACTCACTCATGTACATTGATGCCAACTCCTTTACCCCTAACATCCACACTGTTATACCCAGATATGTTAAAACACCAAAACAAAATACTACCAAAACCGGATAAATTTCTGAAGCTCTAGTTTGCACCACATCCTTACTATTGATGGGGATATCCACCCAAACAACACTAACCATCATAACAGCCCAAAGGTAAGACAAAGCCTAAATAGACCCCCCAACTCACTACTGACCTGCCACTTAAACATTAGAAGCATCAACAATAAGGTCCACAACCTCCATGCCCTCCTAACAACCTACTCCCCCGACATACTTTGCCTGACCGAAACACGGTTAAAACAAACTATGCCAGATAATGAAATTCTACCTCCAGGGTATAATATACTCAGGCTAGATCATAGTACCAGGAAAGGGGGAGGGGTTGCTGTTCTCTATAAAACCACCCTAAATGTTACTCTAGACAACTTTCAACCATCTATATTTAACAAAGCAGAAATTATGATTTCCAAACTACAAATAAAAACAAATGTATAAACATAGTATGTGTCTATATTCCCCCAGGTAACTCAGGGACTCTAGAAGACATCCTCTACTGGCTATCCAATTCCTACCCCCAAGAGACCCCAACCACCCTTGTAAACCTACATGGTTTTACGCAAACTATAACCTCCCCTACTAGGATCAGCAAGCCTAACAATAAAGAAAGTATCCTAGACTGGATAGTAATTAATAGCTCCCACCACATGTACAAATCAGGTACTCTCCCTGAAGATCTAAGTGATCATTTTTTAACAAACTATTAGGCATGAAGTTGAATGTCCACATCTACCCACCTATAAAACAATAAGAAATAACAAAAACTT
>NC_056725.1:22996623-22999123 GCF_019279795.1 Protopterus annectens
GGCAGACATCAGGGAGCGGTCCAGAGAAAGTGCTAGCTTACAGCCAGGACAGGAGCATCAGTACAGGTATTGAATACAGTATGAATTACTTTAGGCTGCACGTACAAAGTATTTCCTGGTATTCTATAGGGGAATACCCACAGAGAAACGGATTGTAGGAGGTTCAGGCTGGGTTAGTCACAGGGCTTGGATACTGCAGAGACTATTTGCTATCCTTGTTAGGCTGTTGCACAGCACAGGACCGCAAGGCTGGTTAAGGGGATGGAGGAGATATATTATATACATGTATGTTACACACACGTTGTAAATATATATATTATATACATGTATATTACACACACGTTTTATATATATATATATATATATATATATATATATATATATATATATATATATATATATATATATATATATATATACACATATACACACATACACATATATATATATATATATATATATATATATATATATATATATATATATATATATTTATTTATTTATTGACATATGTTGACCTGGAAAGTCTACTGGGCTTGGGACCCATTTTCAGTGGAGGCCGGGGCGAAAAGCTCCAAGTTGCATGAAAATCATTACATGAATTTGTAAGGAAGCATTTACTTATAAAGCAAGTGAAATAATATAGAAAACTATCTAAACAGCACATATGTTATAAAAGGGCACAATACAGTAACAATGGAAGATTAGCATGCAAAAAAAAAAAAATCAAACACTTAGAAATATTTACCAATACATCTCAATTTTTTGGGGGGAGGGGGAGTAGGAAAGGTAAGTGTAGTGGGAAGATAGAATTAGAGAGTTAAACTTAAAGGTAGGATAGATATAATTAGAATCGTATAGCTAGGTGGTGGGAATACGTAGATTATTGGTGGTATGTATTTAATGGTAGTATTAAAAGTAGAAAGTGACAGAAGAGATAATATGTTGTATAGATGTGTGGAGTAGGATATGGTACAACTGTATGACATATACACGAGTATATTTAGTATGCGAAACAGTTTTGCTAGATTAAGAAGGCTGTGGACATGTGTTGCTGGGGTTATCAGTGAGATGTTGTTTTAGTTTTCTTTTAAAAGGAGATTATGTTGTCCAATTCTGTAACTGATGAAGGGAGGGTGTTCCACAGCTTAGTTACGCAATGGCAATAGAGACAGCTACCTGCTCTTTTACTAGGTTTTGATACATTAAGTAGAAGTTTGTTAAGAGTGTAGATTTTTGGATGGGATGCAAGGTTCAGTGATATTTTTCAGAGAAGGGCAAAACACGGGTTTATAAATGAGTTTATGGGCAAAGGTAACTTGTGTGTAATGTGCAAATTCTAGCTAGTTTAGTTCTCTAGTGGCCTGGCAATGGTGGCTGCAATTAGGTTGGGCTGATGCGAATTTTGCAATCTTATAATAACAGGACTGCAGTTTGTGTTGCAAAGAGTTGTGGAGATCGATGAAGATAGGAGACCCATAGAGTAAGGCTGGAAGGAGAAGACTTTTTGAAAGTTTTATGTGGGTGGATTTATCTAAGTATTGTTTGTTTCGGTAAAGTTTGTCTAATTTGAAGGGAGTCTTTTTTACTGCGTTATTAATATGCAAGTCAAAGCTAAGTTTGCTGTCAATAGTAATTCCAAGCAGTTTGGCATGATTTGCTAACTCTATTTGGGTTTTGTTTATGGAGAATATAGTAAAGTCTGTGGGAAAAGGTTTAGATGCAAAGATGAGTTGATTAGATTTATTAGGGTTAAGTAATAGCCGTGATTGGTTTGGCCAGAGTTCTATGGATGTAAAGGCTTTTTGTGTTAACTTTTGGAGGTCAGAGAAGTCATTAGAGGTACATATTATGGTTAAATCATCTGCATATTGTATGGTAGTACAGTCAGAGGGAACTTTATGTAGGTCATTTATAAAAATGTTGAATAGTAGGGGTCCAAAGATTGAACCCTGGGGCACTCCTATGTCATTTGGAAGAAAGCTACAGAGGTTAGTCTGCCATTTTACAGATTGCTGCCAGTTTTCCAAGTAACTCGTGACCAGGTTAGGGTGGCATCAGAGCATTCGAGTGATTGAAGTTGCTGGATAAGTTTAATATGGGAGACTGTGTTGAATGCTTTTGACAGATCCAGTTACAGGACTGATGTAAGTAGGTTACTATTTAGGGCATTATAGATATTTATGAAGGAGACTAGGGCAGTAATAGCACTGTGGGATGGTTGAAAACCATGTTCAGAGGCAGGTACTAGGCTATCAGCCCTAGGGCCTATGTAAGCCTAGCCAACAAGGTTCCCTGGCTTTCACCACCCATGGATACCATTTACCTGTGCCGCTGTCTAGCAGGGTCACCGATGTGATGCCTGGGGTGAATTTCCTATTGCCCATCCACTCATCAAGATTTTTCTTGAAGAGTGCTAGTGACCAACTCCACTTAACATAGATAGGTAGTTTGAGAGTATGAGAAGTCCCTCCAGCATGTTCTGTTAATTGTGGTGATG
>NC_056725.1:23004123-23166623 GCF_019279795.1 Protopterus annectens
GTTCTCCACTCTGCTGGAATGAAGCCTGTAATTAGGCTGTGGTTGAATTGGGTGCTCAATGACGAAGCTAGTTCTTGCTGGAGATGGCGCAGAACACAGCCTGGGATATTATCAGGTCCCATGGAAACTGTGTTCTTTGCCTTGGATAGGGCCTTTAACACTTGATCTACAGAGATGTGATGTGTGGGACAAGTATCGGGGATGTCAATTGGGCTTTTGTGGGGCGAAAAGGGGGTAAAGTTTGCGCAGAACCTAACAGCTAGCAGGATCAGTGTAAGTGGTACTATTAAGTACCAATTCAGAGCAAACCTGGGTTTGCCATAGAGGTTCCCAACATAACTGAAGGACTTGTGGTTTCCATTTGTTTCAGAGGCTAGTTTCAACCCGTATTTGGCTTTGGAGTTTTTCATTAGTGATCTAATTTGCTTGTTGAGGCAGAGGAGGGAGATTTTCCGATTTGGGATCTGTTCCTTTTTACACCCTTGGACAACAGTTTCTTCCTTTTGTTGTAAAGCCCGTTTATTACAGGATGTCCACCAGACAGGTTTGGGTTTCCTTGAGGAGCAGGTTTTAGTTCTGTTGGGTATGGCTGAGTCCATGCAGTTGTACAGGTGCTTGTATACTCCACTGGCGCACTGTTCAGTATAGCTGTCTACATCCTCTGAGGGTGGTGGTGGTGTGAAACTGCTGATACTCTTCCTTAGGAGGGTGTAGTCAGCTTTTGAGAAGTTTTTTGGCCTGGTTATGGCTGGGGAGGGGTTGGGTGGGATAGAAACATTGAACAAGACAGACTGATCTGATCTCAGCAGGGAAGAACATACTATGGGAGTGGTACAGCGGTCACCCATGTTGGTGAGAACTAAGTCCAGTAAGTTATCTCCCCTTGTGGGGGATGAGACCAGCTGGTCTAGTGTGTTAAACTTTATGAAATCAAGGAATTGTTGGGTGAGTGCATCAGTGCAGGAATAGTTCAACCAGTCTATGGTGGGGTAGTTGAAGTCACCACGGATCAGGGTGTTAGAGAGTACCTTGATGGAGTCAAGTAGGTCCAGGTAGGAGGACTGGGTGTCCTAAGACATGGAGGGGGGTCTATAGCTGGCTACAACTTGGATGGGTGTCTTGCCAACTGTCATTTGCACCTGGAGTAATTCCAGTGCGTCATGCTGGTAAACCAGTCTTCAGATGTGCCTGTCATTAATAAAGATAAAGACTCCACCCCCTTAGTCTTTCAGACCTCATTTTGGGGTTGGAAAGTGTGGAATGAGGTATAGCCTGGTAAGGCAGCCCTGAACCAAGTTTCTGTGACTACACATGCAGCAGCATCTTCCAGTGTGAGGAGAGCCTCCAGTGAGTGCATTTTCAGTTTAACGCTCCTAGGACTGAGCAGCATGACCTTCAATCTGCTTTTTGACAGATCTTTCATGTTGATGATTTGTCTTTGGGACATAGCCTAAAAAAGGCACAATGGGGGAGGCAAGAGCCTTGGCCAAGATCCAGAACCCCAGTGGTGACACACTATCTCTGGCAAAGCATCGAGGCTTGCCAACCATGTCATCCCAGGCAGACAGGTACTGGATCCCCTTGGAAGGACACCAGATACTAAGCCAATTGTTTAAAATCATTTTTTGTTGGTATTGTGGCATCATTCGTGGTGAAGGCAGGATGCTGCTCAGGGCCAGGGTCACACCAGCGTGGAGCACACAGCCTGACAGCTCAATCATGTCTCTCTTCATATAGTCCAGGGAGGTACGTCTCAAGTCATTCACACCAACATGGACAATGACAGAGTTATACTTGTACCTGCTGTGGAGAGACTTAAGTGTGTGTGTGATGTGGTGTATTCTAGTGCCTGACAAATAACTGACCGTGACCTTCTTGTGCCTGGTGAGGGGAGCCATCAGTGTCTCTCACTTTTGAGTCGCCAATGACTAGCATGTTTGGCTTATTGTTATGCCCAATGGGCTGTGTTGGCTTATTGTTATGCCCAATGGGCTGTGTTTGTGAGATACTGGTGTGTTGACTGTGTGCAGTGTGATTGGCATTGTGTGTGGAATGTTTGAGAATGTGTTTTTTTTGGGGGGGGGTCTGTTTAGGTTAAGTTTTTGTTGAGGAACCCTGCATAGGTGAGCGTGTGACTCTGATGTGGGTGGTGTGGTATTTCTGGCTATCTCCTCTTTGTCAGGAGTACTGAATGTGGTGAGAGCATGGATTCCAGCTTACTGATGTAGATGCTTCTCTCACAAGTAGAAGAATTATGTGCTAGGAGATGGGGACTGTCCGTGAACATGAGGCAGTTGCTACACTGTCTCAGTATGCTCATGTCGACCAGACTGGCAGGGGAAACTGATGGGAATGTCCAGACATAGTGCTCTGAATACTGGAGAGCAGGGTTTGTCCACAAAAACTCTAAATGTAAAATAACTGGCCTGAAGCACAAGTGCTAAAACCAAAACTAAGATACTTAGAATAGCATGTAAATTAATCAAGCTGCTAACAAGCAGTAATAAGTGCAGAATAAGAGCACTTGTGCACTTGGCACACAGAACAGCAAGCTAAGGTAATAAGGAAGGTAGAAGACAGTTACAGTAAGAGCAGCTGAATAAAGTACATACATTTTTTTTTGTTAGTGGAGAGGGATGCAATAGATCAAGATTAAGAGACTAAAGGGGCTGTCCTTCCCAAATGCTCTCTCTGTACACAGTGGCTAGAGCTGAAGAGACTGGACTGGTAAGAGTGTCTGAAATCAAAACACGATCTCACTGTATTCAGCGGAGTGAGGAGGGGCGGGCAATTCCAAAGCCAACAAGATAAATACCACAACAAGAACAGGGAGGGAAGATGGGAAAATAACTGTACAGAGACACAGAGGACTATAATATTCAATGAAACAAATAAATAAAATGCCATACTATCTGTAAAACAGTACTAGTGCAGAACAAAGTATACTTAACTCAGCTTGTACTTCAGTTAATTGCAGGTAGATAGCAGCCAGCCAATTTTAAAACAAAAGGACAAAGATTCAAGATGAAAAAAAAAAAAAAAAAAGTCTGCAAAAATAAGATGCAGGCAGGAGAAACGCCTCAAGCTCATCTTTTAACTGTTTGTTCAGCCTCTTTACAACACCAAACTACATTAATTTTTAAACTGCCTCCACTCACAAATCAGGGTTAGTTCAAAAGTACAGGAATAAACCAGATTAAAAAAAATGTTTCCTATTGCAGACTTGACAACTGTACATTTCAAAAATACAAAATAAGTAACAAGCACTCAAAAGGAGCACTAAAAATCTGCAAGAAGGCTGTAGATGAAGAACCAAAGAGGCTCTTTAAGCTCCACTTTGACTTGTTTTGTCACCCCCATCAGAACACCAAGCTACCTTAAAAGATGATTAAAATCAGCAGACAATGAAAACCTACACACACACATTATATATATATATATATATATATATATACATATATATATATATATATATATATATATATATATATACACACACACACACACACACACACACACACACACACACACACACACACACACACACACACATATACATACATACATACATACATATACACATACATATACATACTCTATCTTGTCAAACAGTCTGAGGAATTGATTCTGCAAGGGTGTCAGTGCAGTGACAGTTTTTAACACCTCTGCAGTCGTGTGGGGGGGAGGGGACTCAATTCCTCTTGAACTACAAAAGAGGACACTAAACAAAGACCTGAAATTTAGTTACTTTTCTGGCTGTAGCTAGATAAGTTCTAAGTATAGTGTAAATCAAGGTCTGAGCCAAACATAAATGAAGGTGATTAGAGACAGAAAAGGAGTCCTTTTACAGAAGGTAAATAAAATAACAGTGACCTCTCCCAGATCCCATTATATGTCAATGTCATGGGAATTCAAAGTTACTTCCTTATATCTGGCATGAGTCAAACAAAGTATTATGGGAAAGAGAAAGGTTTGAGGCAGTACAAGACTTTGATACATCATGCCCCATATGATTTTGAGGTGTTAAAAATAGGTCAGGAAACAAGAGTGAAAAAAATGTTTTTTTAGTTCTAGGGTGAAATATTCCTTTGACCCTTGTGTTTGCGTGTAGCTGCTCACCTCGCAACGGGGTTCAGCAGTGCCCTGTATAGATGCAAGTGCCTTGAAAGACAATTTTCTCCTAGAAATCTTTTAGTGAAGCCTCCCAAGCTTCCCTGCTGCACTGTGGGAAACTCAGTTGCACACGGAGAAGCGTTGCCATATAGTTTTCGCCCCTAGCCTTCAATAGGATAAACCTCTTTGTTAATCCTAAAGCAAATTCTGGTCAAACTAGCCCACTCCCCAATAGTAGTTGTGGTAAAAACCTGCCATAATGGATGGTCAGTTTCCAGCCATTTCTCTGCCCAGCCTGATTGACATGGGCATCCTGAGGTGATATAGTAATTGTCTCATGTACACTGACAAGCATTTACTCCCAAAACAGACATACAGTATGCGAGAGATGCAATTACACTATTAATTTGTAATAAATTCTCTCAAGTAACAACAAACTGGACATCAAACAGGCTGTCAGCATGCACACACACACACACACACACACACACACACACACACACACACACACACACACACACACACACACACACACAAACACACACCACAAGGTCACAACACAAACCTGCACATGCGGAGATGCTCACTAGAAGCCAACATAACCCACTACATAACATACCAGTGTCTCAGCAAATAAGCCTGTAAAGGCAAAACCCCTCAAAATCAAATGTCCTGGATATGGGCGACTCCACAGACACACAGATGTCCCCCTCTCACCAGGCTGGACAAAGAGGTCATGATCAGCTGCCTGTCAGGTGCCAGGTTCCATCAAATCATACACACACTCAAGTCATGCAAGAACAATTACCGTTATGACTCTGTCATAGTAAATGCTGGGATGAATGACTTACCTTTTTAGACTACATGAAGAGAGACATGACTGAACGCTCAGAATATGCATCCCAGACAGGTATGTCCCTAGCCCTAAGCAGCATTCTACTTTCACCCAGGATGATGCCACAATATAGACAAAAAATGACTGACTTCAACAATTGGGGTTAGCTTCTGGTGTCAGTCCTGGGGGATCCAGTATCTGCCAGCCTGGGAGGACATGGCTAACAGACCACATTGCTTTGCCAGAGATGGCCTTCACCAGTCTCATTTAGGCTTTCAGACTTGCCTTAGTGCCTTTTTTTAGGCAATGTCAAAACAAAATTTCAGACGTAAACAAATCCACTTGAGACAAACTCATGGTTATGCTGCTTAATGCTAGGAGCCTAAACAGGAAACTGCACTCCCTGGAAGCACTCCTCACCTTGAAGATGCTGACATCTGTGCAGTCACTGAGACATGGTACAAGGCCACAGACAGCACTCCAGCTGTGCAAGGCTACAACATACTTCACATGTTCAGACCCCAGAGTGTGAAAGAACCAATAGTGGAGGTGTATCCATCTACATTAACTCCAAATACACCTCGAGACTGATTAAACAGTACGACTCTCTTGAGCTACTCCAGGTACAACTAACTATAGGTAAAGCACCTTACCATGTCATTATTAGCCAAGGGTCCTCCACCATGAACCTGCACAATGCCTACCTGGACGTCACTCACTATACAGCTAAACACTTTGTTCAGTGGAGATTTCAACTATCCTTCCATTGACTGTTGATGTACACAAGGGCAAACATACCAGCCCTGAGGTTCCTAGACTTTGTCAATACAGATGCCCTGGAACAGCTAGCCTGCACCCCTACAAGAGGCTAAAATGTCCTAGACTTAGTACTCATCAACATGGAGGCGGTCACTGCACTACCCCCTGTGTATTGCCCTCCCTGGTAAGGTCATACCAGAAATCTCTCTCATTTGAAGTAGCAATTACACTGGACACCCCCAAAAGGAGCGAAGAAAACTGAAAAATGTCTTCAAAGCAAACTACAGCCTACTAGGCGATGGTATAAAGTTTCAAACCCCCTGCTAACACAGCCAAACAAGGACTCTTATGCAAAAGAGTACACAAATGCCCTGTAAAAACCACCTAAACAACTGTATAGACGCTGCTGTACCTTAATGGATCAAAACCAGGTCCTCCCAAAAAAATGGCCACCCTGGTGTACCAAGTATAAATATGTTGTATAACAAAAAGAAAGTGATGTCTAGGAATAAAAAAAGAACTTACTCAACAAAAGAATACCCTCCACAGCTTGAAAAAAATCAGATATCTTGTAAAGTCCTCTGAAGCTAGTTACGAACCTAAATTAACATCCCTAGCCAAGGATAATCATAAGGAATTCTTTAGCTATATCTGAAATCTCGTAAGGAATTCTTTAGCTATATCTGAAATCTCGTACACTCAACTATGTGCCAAACCTTTAGTGGATAATACCTCTCATACTGAACCTGAGGAAACTGCCAACCTGCTAGCTGACAGATTTGGTGCAATCTTCACCCCCCCCCCATTCCCACCAATGATACCCCAGAGCATGCCTGATGCCAGTCTTCTTACCTAGTATCTCCAAAACAGCAGGTCATATCAGTGTTCTCCAAGGCCAAAAACACGGCCTCTATGGGACCAGATAACATCCCTGGCTGCTTGATACACAAAATCTAAAACAAGACCTAGCAGAACCACTTGGCACTCTCTTTAACCTCAGTCTGAGCACTTGCTTTGTCCCAGCAGAATGGAGAACAGTAATCCCTTTCATAAAGGTGGTCCATAAACCCACCCCGGGAACTATAGACCCATAAACCTAACCAGCCTCATCTGCAACGCCAATGGAAAAAAATCATCATGGACCTTGTCAACAAGGACAAGGGTGACCTCCAAGCTCGTGACCCAACCCAGTTTGGCTTTAAGGGTAGATCATGTTTATTAAAACTGGTGGACTTCTTCGAAATGTCACCAAAGCCCTGGATGAAGGAAAGAGTATATACTGCCTACCTTGACTTAGCTAATATTTTGACAAAATCCCCCAACTTCGGTAGCATTGAGAAAGTCTCCCAGCTGGGGATTAACCCATACGTCAGTAGATGAATAACCAACTGGCACACCGACAGAATGCATACTGTCAAAGTTGGGGATCCACCTCTATCAGTACACCCAGTTACCAGTGGCATACCACAAGGATCTGTGCTGGGCCCTCGAACGTTTGGACTCTTTCTCAGGAATCCAGGTGAAAATGGATGGCCTCTGGCTTACCAAGTTCGCTGATGATTGCAAATTGGAAGCAATCACAGAGTCCCCAAACGATGTTAACTTATTACAAAAGGGGCTAACACAGACAAATGATTGGTGCCAAAGTCACGGACTAAAACTAAATTGCAAAAAAGTGCATCACCATCCCCTTAGGCAAAGAGGAAGTTGCTGCAAATTAAATTATTAACAGCACCCCTGCCCCCCAAGCTCAAATCCAGTGATATGAGATTTGGGAACATAGGCAACATAGGCTGATAGCAATCTAAATTTCGATCACCATGTGTCCACAGTAGTAAGGAAAGCCTTCTACGCCGCACATCTCATAACGGCATCGCACTAAGACTAAGGATGTTACAAGTGTTCTGTACTACACCCTCATCAGACCGCTAATGCACAGAGTACAACACTCCCTTTTGCATGTACTTCACCAGACACCTTACAGCAGCTGGAGAGACCACAGAGGTTTCTCACCAAGAAAATTCAAGGCCTCCAAAACATGACCTACATGAAAAGACTGAAAGCAGTGTCACTGTGCTCATCTTACAGGCTGCTGAAAGGCAACCTGTGCCTGGGCTAGAGAGCAATCTTTGATCCTGCCCTAATGGAATTGCTGCACATCTGCAAATCAAATGGGACAAGAGTCACTCGCTCCAGGGATCTCAACCTAGCCTGTGATATGAACAGAAAATGCTGGAGACACAGATACTTCTCCCAGAGACTGCTGCTCTTCTGGAATAAATCAATTCACGTGAAGCAGAGCTCCTCAATGACCCTATTTAAGCACAACCTAGACAACTGGATGGGAAACTGGAAATTCATCCCTGGGGTAGCACGTTTGTTCCCCATGGACAGGGGCAATCAGTGCTGATCACAGACTTGCTATGCAAATGACGACCATCAAACTAAGGTCAGTTAAGAAACACAGGTACAACATGGCTAAGCTTGTAAAGGCCCTAGGGCCATTAGCCTAGTAAACTCCTATGAACCCATGAAATTTATTTCCTTAGTTCACATCTGGAATGAGCAAAACTACTTTATGATTAAAAAAAATATTCATTATAAACCAATGATTACCTAGAAGGGTCAAAATCAGGTGGTGCTTTTATTAGCCACAGTTCTGTCGAAGGGCGATCAATTATGTCCAGAGTTAAACTTTTCTGTGGGGAATAATTGCAGCAGGTAAAATCCACTGGACAACAATAGGTCTTTATTTTCCCTGTGGAGATAAACAGCAACATATAGAACTTTTTAGCATCTGTCCTTAACAACTGTATTTAAATCACTGGACATTCTTTCTGCTTTATGCATTTTACAATTACACTTGAAATGCACTAAAAAATGAACAATCTGTAAAACATAATATCAAAAATAAAGGCTAATTACAAAATGCAGCAAAGTTTTGCTTTACTGAAATAAAGGGCAACCTAATTGAAATTAAGTATTCTACACACATGTAGAACGGGTGTCTGGTACTGTGTGTGTGTGCATGTGTAGTTGCTGACATTAAGTGTTGAGCATAGCAAACGAAAAGGAAAGGGAGAGAGAGGTGCTGAGGAGCTTTTATCTGCTAAACACACACAAGTTCAGAAGCTACGAGTGCTGCTACCATCTAGGAGAGTTATGCACAATGGGGGGGGGGGGTATAAAAATGAAATCTGTAGAGGACAAGATTTCAGGGGCAAACAATTGTGTGGCTGGGTGGCATGAACTTACTGTGGAAATTTGTCATTCCCACCCAAGTGGCAAAATATGTGGAGACTGGCCACTTCAAAAGACTATGCATCTATGACATGGATAATTCAGTACAGCCATAGGACCTAAAACTGATCAAAAGTATTGGAATCCCTGTAGCAGACAGCAGCTTTCTGCCCCCCCCCCCCCCCCATTTCGGGGAGGGAACCTTTCTGCACTTTTGAAGGCAGAGAAGCAACTCCCTCAGCAGTGCTTGAAACCTTGTATAGGCAGTCTGTGTTAATGCTTTATTAGTAAAAAGTTCTGAAGTACCTTCCTTCAAAGGTATAAGATACCTTTGTTAAAAGCTCAGCAAAGTACGCTGCCTTGGTCAAAGGCAGACGGTAAAAAGTATGCACAGAGAAATGTGTCTGTTTGTTGCAAAGAAGTTTTATCTGGCCATCTGAGAAACAATAAAGAATTATGATGATCAAGAAAAAATCTTGGAAAAATGCAGTAAATGCTAGGTGATGCACTTATGCTTATATCTGTGAGACAGCAGAAAAGAACAGAGCAAAGCTATATTATCTAAATATTTATAGTGATTTATAATGGCACACAATACACTCTGAAATCCAATGTCAGCCATCCCAAGTACAAGCAGTAAGGAAACTGCTGCAACAGTGTCTCAGAGAAAGATGCTGTGTAGGGATTCATTGACTGCCCTCTGCAAACATGAAGGAATTAGTATCGTTCAGAAATAAAAAAAGAAAAAAAATACAGTATTTGTGTTAGTTTCTGTATGCACTGCAATTCTAATTTTCCCCACAATAGTCAGGTTCAGTAGCTGAAAACAACAATTTAAAACATTCAAGGGGTACTGTGATGTGAAGTTCAGAAACAAGGCTCCTCAGGAGTCCCTGTAACTGGATCTACAAGGAGAACGCTTACATGATGTATGACGTTTTGCATACTTTCTTTACTTGTCCTATCTGTAAACATCCATAGGCTATAACCACTGGTTCTTCCGTAGTGAGGGCTTCTCACACCTGATTCATCACAATTATTCAATTTCCTCCCTAGTTCTTACTTGGAATTTCAGCCAGGCAATGCACACCTGACTTCTCTTGCGTTTCATACTCATAATTACATTTTTTGCATCTGTGTTTTGCATTTCTAGGTGACACCCAAGCTCACTTACTGGAAAGGAGAAGTCTCTAAGTTGGCAGTTACTTCATTTGTTTTGGGACTTTTTACAGCAGCATCTGTTTTTTTTTTGGCGACTTTAATTGCAGCAACTGCTTTAGGACAGTTTTTGTAAGGTTATCAATATGCCTTTATGGTAATGTATGCCCAGTTCTGTAGCAGTTTAAAATGTGAAATTTGAGTCTCTCTCTCAATGGTCTTACCTCTGCAGCTTGGTTGTTCAAAAGAATAAATTTAATGTGTTTTAGAACTCAACTTGTTTGTTCAAACCTTTCAGTGCTATCACTTGTAAGTAAAGCTACTCTATTCTCGGGGTAAGTACCATGCCCTATCACAGCTTCCATGAACTCAGTTACTTGTACTACTCGCATCATTTAGTCACATGGTAGCCTTACTTCATGTTTTCTACTCTTCAATTCTCTCTCTCCTTTTACCACATTTACTAACTCACTCGTACTGCCTCCATCTGCATACTGCTAGTGTGAATCCTTCAGCCACTTCCCATTTGTGTTTACTACCTTGTCCCTCATTCCACACACAAGCTTGTAATATGTCTTAAGTTTTCATGTTACCCTTTACTAAATTTTCCAAGTCCAATTCAGGCACACAGTATTGCTATTTAAAAGGAGTTGCATTTCTCTGTTGATGCAATACATCTGTTAATCTTGTATTCCAATTGTTAGCCTTGGCTGTTTTACAAGACATTGTTTATATGTGCTAGAGACTTGCACGTCCCAAACTGCTGCTATAAATTCAGTAAGTCAAACGATGAAATGGGTCTGCAAAGATTGGATACACACAAGCCAACTGAAGATTTGTAAACTTTTTTTGTTTCTTTAAAAACTTACAGCTGTAATAGTAGTATTGCCCATAGTTCTCCAGTCACATGACATTAATGATCAGACAATACAGTAAAAGGACTGCTGGCTAATGAAATAACGTGAGAATGTGGTTTACAGTGCATTTAGCCCCTATCTAATGTTACAACCATTACACATACCACTGAAGAGTGGAAAGGTATACCTGCTGATAGTGTGCTAAGGCAAGTACAGATCTGCAATGACTTTTATAAATTATCACAAAAAATGTAACTTGACAATGGAAGTCCTTAAAAGGTCTTAACAGAACAGGTGACAAATGTGCCCCTCATTTTTTCTTGAACATTATGCAGAATGACCAAAATAATCATCATTGACTAAAGTAGCAATTTACGAAGAAACTCAATATCTGTGAATATAAAATAAGGAATTTACATTGATGCAGTTAAACAAATGCCTGTTTTCTCCTTCAAAGCATTCATCTCCAAAACTGCATACTAGAGTAGTTTTATTGCTACATATAACAAGCAGTAAGATGACATCTACTTTTTTTACTGTAAACATCAGTTTGTCAAACAAACACTGAATAAAAATAAAACAGTTAAGGACAAATAATATAACCTCCCTTAACTCATTCACTCCAGTGTAGCTCAGGAAGTTTGCACTATAAACTTCCAATGGTCTGAGCCTAAACCTTATTTGACAGAATCAAATTATGTCCTCACAATTTAAACAAATATTCATATCTCTGGAACCATAGGGGTTATGAAAGAAGTATAAATGGCAAACTCCAACACAAACTATTTTTTGTAGTGGTAGTATTCTTTAGGTGCTAGGTTTTAAACCAAATTTTATAAGTCGCAGTAAACAGTAATTATTACATTTGTAATATTTTGCAAACAAAATATCTCAGCAACCACTCACGTTACACACATACTGTCAGCAACATTTTATTCACCTAGCTGAGAGCTTTCATGTGAAGCCAAGTTCCATCTACTTGAGATATTTAGAAAAAAGTGAAAATTGTATCCATATAAATTATAAAAACAACCATTAAAATCTCTTAACCTGCACTAGACAGAGGTCAAATATTAATGCAGTTGAGTCTGCTATTATTTAAGCTTTAAGATGAAAGTTTTTAAAAGCTTGTACGTAGCATGGTTTTGGAATTATTGATGCAAATATGAAAAAGCAATATTTGATGCCTATAGGCATCAGTAGGAGATAACTGCAGATGCACCTGGAGGCGTCATTCTGCTGTAATGAGTAAAATATAAATGTTTTAATGAGCAAAGCTTAGCTGCAGCAACTGCCTGCCTTAAAAAACAAACATTCATTATGTAAAAACACTATAGTTCACCAGCATCATTTTAGCAATTATTCCCCTCCCAATACAAATAAACACTGATCATCTGGCCACTTGTCACCATTTGCCCAATAAGCACAATAAATTACACCCAATTCCTCTACATGAACTAGAACGGTGTGCAACAAAACGTAGACATTTCATTCATATTTTTCTTCTGGCTTCAGTGTTACTGAGCAAGACAGAGACTTCAACCCTAGTATTCACATCAACTCTACTTCTGAGAAACAAAACCAAAACACCTTTCTAAGTGATGGGCAAAAACAGCCTAGTATTTGCCTATTAACCTATCAGTTTGCAAGTCTAGCCAATACAAGTAGTAAAGAAACAAAGTCCAAACCACCACACTGGTAATAAAATCGATTATTTTTACTTCCAACCACAACGGATGAGCGCTTTCGTCTAATAGATAGACTTCATCAGATCAGCCAATAACCAGAAGTCAAAATCAAACTGTGTACCTTGTATCTGTGAGATTAAGACCTTAACTGTTATGCCAACCCCTCTCTAAAGCTTTACTGTACATTCTGTACCAACTAACAAATGTTAGTAAGTAATAGGCTAGCCATCCTACTGGCCATTTTAAGCCTAGCTAAATTTCCTTTTCAAATGCGAGAAGCTTCTTGCTGCAGATACTATGGATGGAACTTCTGTCCTGAGGGTCAGCAGTCAGGGAAGAAGATGCATAAGGTAAGACCGGAATTTTCCTCTGTCCAGCCTCTGCCGGGAGTTTCTGCTGAGGTTATTATGAACCCAGAGGCTCACCCAGTCATTTTGTCAGATTCTTCTACCGCTTCTGGGTTGGAGGCTGATGAGGATCTGGCGGGCAGCGTATCAGACAAGGCTTTGCAGGTGTCCGTTTCAGGCATTCAGAGGGAACCACAGTTGACTGTTTCAGCAGGGTCTAGAGGGGTTCAGCAGCTTCTCTTTAGGGAAGAGGTTGCTACTGTAGTTGTGGAATGACATCCTGAGTCTGGACCTTCAGGTTTCTAGGATGGATGTCCCCTTAAAAAAAGAAACAAAACTAATTGTGTTTCTACTGCTCCTAGGGATCAACAAATTGAGCGATAGGCCTTTACTCGGGGATCATTTAATGCTTTACTGTCGTTAAGACCTTCTCAAGGGGTTTCAGTTCCTGCTCCTCTTTGGTCCTCCTCTTCCCCTAAAAGGCCCAGAGAATTGCAGTTTTCTGTGGTGGATTCTGATGACTCCCTTGCTTATTCTACTCAGATTCCTTCTCCTTTAGACGAGTCTGAGGAGGATGATTCTCATACTCTAGACAATCCTTCTGAGGAAATTTCCTTTGGGAACACGATCTCTAGGATGATGGAATTTTTTTTTAAGTGGGATTGTGCCCAGGTTTTGGATATCCATAAGAGGTACTATGAGTTACTGCAGATGAACTCTCCTAAACCTGCAGCCATTCCTCTTGTATTGCCTGCTTTATTAGATGTTTTTTTCACTGCCTCTAAAGTGCCAGATTCTCTGTTCCCTGCTCCCAGGAGTCCAATTGGTTTTAGAGAGTGCCTGAGGATTGTTCCTTTTTGTTTAAATGTCCTGCTGCTGACCCCTCTGTGGTGTCTGTAGCCTCTGATAAGCCATCTCAATTGCTTCCTTCGACCAAGTTACTGCCTTCTGACAAGGCCAGTACAACCATGGATAGGTTGGGTAAGAAGGTTTATACTTCAGCTACCCTAGCTTTTAGGGCCATTAATTATCAGACCCATATCTCTAGGTATGTCTTGGCTCGTCTTTCTCAGGCTTGTCAGATTCTAATCTTCCAGACTTGAGTAAATCTTCTGCTCTTTCCTTGCTTGGGACTTTCTCTCAGGTAGTTCATCATTCTATCAAATGTAGTTCTGATGCAGCAGATGCCTCTTCTCCGACTGCTGCTTCTGGTTCAGTTCTGAGGAGATATTCATGGCTTTGGCTTCAACCTTTGCCCAATGATATTATGGCTAAGCTCCTCTGGATAACACTCTTGTTTGGTGATGCGGCTGCTGGTTTATTTAAGTCTCTTTAGGACAAGGGGAAGGCTTTACAGGAGCTTAAGCATATGTCTGTTTCTCCTATGCCTAAATTTCAGTGAACCTACCCTTCTAAGCCAGCCTTTGTTTGTCGGCAGTCTTGCCCTCCTTCTAAAGGTAAAAAGGGTAGTAAACCAACTCCTCCTGCTAAGGCCACTCAGACTGCAGGGATTCTTAAGCCTTCCTTTCCTGACAAACCAGGTGCTGTACTATCCACCCATTCCCAGCCATATTCCTCTCTCTCTTCCCGTTTGGCTCTGAATCACCCAGGATTCTTGGTTTCTGTCAATCATTTGGCAAGGATACTTCACAGTCTGGATTTCCCACCCTCTTTTATGGCCTCCTGTAACTTCCTTTTTCCCCAGAGGTTCTTCTAGACCTCTTGTCTCAGGGTACTATCCAAGAGGTGCCTGTGTCCCAAAGGGGGTAGGGTTTTATTTCAAGAATGTTTCTAGTGCCCAGAAAAGAAGGTACGGTACTTTGAGACCTATTCCAGCACTCTCCCATCTAAACACCTTTCTGAAGGTGCCTTCCTTTCATATGTTGTCCCTTCAGTCCCTTTTTCCATCTCTTGCTCCCTCAGGCCTTTCTGGTGTCTCCGGACCTCAAGGATGCTCATCTCCATATTCTGATCCATCTTCTTTTCAGGAGATTTTTCGTTTCTCTGTTGTTTCCTGGCATTTTCAGTTCTGTGCATTTCCCTTTCTACTATCCAAAGGGTGTTTATTTGGACAACTTGCTGATTCAGGCATCTTCTCCAGAGGCCCTTTTGCACAGTCCTCATTTTACCATTTCTCTTCTTCATAGCCTGGGGTGAAACTTCAAAAAGTCTTCAATGACTCCTTCGCAGGATCATGTCTTTTCTAGGTTGCAGGTTTCAGACAGTGCTAATGATGGCATCCCTGCCTCCTCCAAAGGCATTAACTCATTTCTTTCTTTCACACTCTTCCTCCCCTGACCTCCATTACAGCCAGGGAGTTTGAGAGCTCTGGGGTTCATGGCTTCCACCATTCCGATGCTCCCTCTGGTCAAGCTCCACATGAGGAAGTTTCAATGGTTTCCTAAGTTAGTGTGGCTTCAGCATGCGCATCCTCTAGACCTTCCTGTTCCTCTTCTCCCATGTCTCAAGAAAGAACTTCTGTGGTAGATTCAGCAGCTTTCTCTGAATCCAGGGCTCACTTTTCAGCCTCCTCTTCCCTCTCAGGATCTGTTCACAGATGCTTCAGATGTGGGATGGGGAGCAACGTTTGGCTCCCTGAGGGTTCAGGCAGTGTGATCGCCTCTTCAGCAGAAGGAGCACATCAACAAAGAGATGAGGGCACTTATGCTGGCTCTTCAGGCCTTTCATCCACTCTTCTCTCCAGGGCCTCTCAAGATATTCACAGACAATACCACAGTCATGTGGTATAACAACAAACAGGGGGGGGGGGGGTACAGCTCTTACAGTCTTTGCCGACTAGCATTTCTGGTATGGGATCTGGCTATCCAATATCGAGTGAATCTTCAGGCAGTTTACATTCCTTCAGATCGGAACATTGTGGCAGGCAATCTGAGCAGGTCCTTCACTCAATCCCACGAATGGAGGCTTCACAGGGATGCGTTTCTGGACACTGTTTACTAGTGGGGTACTCCTCAAGTAGATCTCTTTGCCTCCCCTCTGAACAGACAACTTCCTCTGTTTTGTGCCACAGTCCCAGGTCCTCTTGTATGGCAGGTGGACACCCTCTCATTTTCTTGGAAGGGGATGTTTCTTTATGCATTCCCTCCCCTTCCTCTCATTCTGAGAGCCCTGTTCAGGATTTAACAGGATGCTCCCAAAATCTTGTTGTTGGCTTCCTTTTGGCTGCAACAGCACTGGTTCCCTCTATTTCTGCATTTAGCCAGGCGCAATCATCACAATTTACCTCACAGGGTGGATCTCCTCACAAGACAAGGGATCTCTCCATCCACCCCCACCTGTCCACCCTTCAACTGACACTGTGGGTGATAGGGTTTTGATTCCTCATAAGACACTTTTTTCTGAGGACGTGCTGCAGGTCCTGCAAGAGGCCAAGAAACCTACTACTAGGATATCCTACTCATCTAAATGGAAGAGGTTTTCTATTTGGTCTTTCTGTGACCTGGACCCATTTTCTGTGGATGTTCCTTTGGTTCTCTTATTTGTGGGAGTTGCTCAATGTTGATTTGGCCAATTCTTCTATTAAGGCTCACTTATCACCTCTTTCTGCTGGTCTGCCTTTAATTACCCTGTTAGCTTCTAGACTTGAAGCCAAGCAATTTCTTAAAGGTGTCCTTTAATATCAGACTTCACAGGAAGCCTGTTCCTCCTCCCTGGGATCTTAAATTTGTTCTAGAAAAATTGACTTGGGCTCCTTTTGTGCCTACTGTTTCAGCTTCCTTGCAACATTGTTCTTGGAAGACAGACAGTTCTTCTGTTAGCTCTTACTTCTGCCAGATGGGTGTCGGAGTTGCAAGCCCTTATGGCTGGTCTACCTTTTTTGATATTTCATAAGGACAGGGTGTCCTTGCATATTAATCCTTCTTTCGAGCCCAAGGTGGTTAATGAGTTGTCACAATCAGTTTATTTGCCTACATACCTTAGATGTGCCTAGACAGCTCAGAATTTATTTGGATAAAACTGAAGTTATCAGAAAATATGACCAGCTATTTGTTTCCTTTTATCCTAGGTCTTTAGCTTTGGCCGTTTCCTTTTGTTACACTTTTCCTGGTGACAGCCTTCCTTCTTCTGTAAATGCTCATTCCCCTAGAGCTGTGGCTTCTTCTGGTGTTTTTTTTCAAAGGCTTAGACACTAATTCTACTCTTGAAGCTGCTACCTGGACTTCTGTGCATACCTTTACCAAACATTACCAGTTGGATGGTATCTCCAGAGCTAGGGCTGGTTTTGCTGATGCCATTCTTCATGGCTTCTTAGAGGGCTCTGCTGCTGCTTCCTCCTCCCAAGTTTCTTCTTGAGCTTTGGCACTCTCCCATCTGTAATGAATACTGCGGCGGTGAATGTAAGGGCATAGTAGATGCCCTTGTCTTCACCACTGCAGTATTCACTCCCTCCCTCCATACCCCTGGATGTGCAGGTTTTCCTTGGACTGCTGTTCCTACTGGGACAATCAGTTCTGAGGATGGTATGCCTGAACATCACCTTAATGCCCTACCCTATGCAAGGAGTGTGCAGGTGACGTTCAGCATACCTTAAAGCAACTGTAGACTTTGGTATACTGGCCAGATGGTAGGTTTTACGGCAGGGAATCCCCATTTGTAAGGAATACTATACCGGTGAAGGCAAGGACATCTACCGTTATGGCAAGATTTTACACAACTGTACTTTTATGAGGTAGATACCTTAAATATTATAATGCCAGTCTTCCTCCAGCAAATGGAACAAACAGCAGTCGATCTGTTATAAACATCTGGTAAGGGTGGAGGCCATGACTAATGCTCTTCAAGATAGAAGGATGGTTTAGCTTAGCTTTACATAATTTTATCCAGGGTAACAGTTACTGTTTCAAGAGTTGTCCATGGCTGAAATGTTTTAATCCTCTTAGTCCTTCATTACAAATTTCAGGAAAATGTTTAAAACATGCTGCTGGCTGAAACAAAACAAAGACAGAACAGTCTTAATCCTTTCAGAGACCCATTTACACTAATAAAGATGTACAATTGTCAGTTTTTTGTCTGACTTTATTAGGCCAACTTATCACTATTTATTTTTATTTATTTATTTTACATTTGTTGACCGGGCTAGTCTAACTGGATAAATGTCCATTTTCAGTAGAGGCCCGGGGAGAAAAGCTCCAAGCATGAACACTAACAAAGTTAACAATACATAACAAAGACATGTATAATAACAGTACAGAGGTACAACTGACTAAAGACATTATGTTAAAAGATTAAACTAAGTAAAAAACAACAAGTACACTAAGCACAAGCTGGGTATGGGCAAACAGTCAGGTCCTGAGATTTATCCTATTACTATGAGAAAAAAAGAGAAATCAGTAGATTTGGAGGTATAGGTTAGGGGAGAGGGGAAGGGGTATGAGCAGGAGGGGAAAAGTTTCAGTCTGGGTCGGCACAAGTACAAAGCCACTGAGTTTTAAGATGTTCTTTAATATGCTTTTTGAATAGAGAAGTAGAAGCTAGAGTAGAAATTTCAGGAGGGAGCTGATTCCAGTTTTTACCTATAGTGTTTGAGAAAAGTGAGCCACCAGCTTTGTTGTTAGATTTAACTGATGAGACCAGGAGTTTATTAGCAGAATGTAGTGTAGCTAGGTTTTTATATGGTGTAATCAGATTAGTGAGGATAGGGGTGTTATTGGGGTGGTGTGGGATCTTTTGAGTGATAAGTAACTGTTGACAGAGTATATGGTTCTGCAATTCTAGCCATCCTAGTTGTTTAAGGTTAAGGCAATGGTGAGTTTGAAATGGAGAGCTTGTGATAAATCTAGCTATGCTATTATAACAGGTAGAAAGTTTTGAGATATTATTTTTAGATAGGTTTGTATACATATATATATATATATATATATATATATATATATATATATATATATATATATATATATAGCGGAGGCATAGAAAAGGGTAGAAATGAGGTGGGTTTGGGCAATAGTTTTCCTGGCTGTGGGGATAAGGAAGGGTTTAATTCTATAGAGGGTTCCAAGTTTTTTGTTAACAGTCTTTATGGTGGAGTTAATATGGTCATCATAGTTAAGATGGTTATCAATTGTAACACCTAGTAGGCGGGTGGTAGAATCAGGGGTTATGTTTGTAGCATTGTTAGAGGTAATAGAGAAGAATGGAGTGGGTGATTTATGAGATGGACTAAAAAGCAGTAGTTTTTTGGGGGGGGATTAAGCAGGAGGCAATGTTGCATAAACCAGTTTTCTACATTTTGGAAAACTGGTTTGGGTTAGGGACTGGAGGGAGGCTATGTTCTTAGCTCTTGTTTAGTTCACTACAACTGCAGGACCCAGTATCTTAATCTCTTGGGAACCCCCCCCCCCCGGTCAGCATCCAGTGCTCCAATTTTCCTGAAATTCTTTTTCATAGCTTGTGCACAGATTTCAAAGCATGTTCAACAATCCAAACAAACTGAAGGCTGCTGTTCTGTTTTCTAGCTATTTACTCTGGTGTATTTCTGTAATTATTGTACTTGCTTCATCAAATTGTTTAGCCAAATGTCTTTACTAACATGTGTTGACTGAAGCTAAACAGCCGAAAATCATTAGGAAACATTAATGGCATGTTTCTTCCCATCAACAACTCATATGATGATATCCTAGTAGTAGAACAGAGTGATGCTCTTACTCTGATTATTGCCGAAGATAATGCTGCAACTCAATTTTTATTCTTCCTTTCCATCAGGGATTTTTCCAGTCTTTCCAAGATGGTCCTTTTCATTTCACATCACCATACCAGTCCCTTGAGAGTGGCACAAAATCAATTTTGTACTTCAACGCCTTCATTTCCCCCCTTACGAGGCCTATAAAGTTTGAAATCATCACTCTTGATTATACATGTTGACTATCAAGTGTAAACACCTCTCTCTTACAGCAGTGAAAGAGATACAATTTTGGTAGGGCCCATCAATACCCTCCTCTGGCAGGAGGGAATAGGTCCTCTGTAGTCAGTTTGTATTAACATCCATGGTCCCCTGCTACAAGTATCCTGTGCAATCTCGCTGTCTTTTTCTCTGGCATTAGTCTGTAAACATAGCAAGCATTCCTCCCTGGTGTCAGGACATATTTCCCCAAATGTGTAACTAACGGAAGGGAAAATATTTTTCACAACTATGCATCTTCAAATTCCCCAAGGTTTTGTGATTAAAACACACTAACTGGTCATACTTTTGAGTACATATGGAGCTACCTTATACACTGGTACTTATCTTTGCCTACTTCTTCCTTTCGCTGTCATTGCAGTTAAAACACAGTTCTTCCACATATCAGCAAGATCAAGCAATGGTGTCAATGAAATAATGCTTATACAGCTGGTTACAGCTTCCTCTTCGAGCTGCTTTTACAGCAGCATGATCAGCTGCAGTCATACCTTACAACAATTCATCCTCAACGACCTTTTACAGGTTTCACAGATGTGCAAGCTTCCCAGACAACTACCTTTTATAATCAATTTTTCAAGCCACCTGTGCGCAGTAATAGTTTGACAGCACTACAACACTCTTCCGCTCTGCCACTTACAGACATGTGTTGGACTTGTCATTATACAACAGGAGAAAAAATGTCCACCAGTTTGTGTATCACTTCCACTATGTGCAAGGCTGCTTCTAGTTCTTCTGACTGTGCCAACATGTTCTGGTCTCAAAGTTTATTATTGGAAAAACTACTGCATACCTTGTGAAGAATGTTCCATCCTGCCATTATCAAGCACCCTCAATGAATATCTTTCCACCCCTAGTCTATAATCTGTCCCAAACAGGGGGAGGTAGCATTAACGTCTGTTAAGTACACAATCAGTACTTAGACCACTGTAACACAAAAACATGGTAAAGTATTTTTGCTTCCTACTTGCACTTGTGCATTCTTGTCTTCCACATTGCAGAACCACTCTACGTACATAGTAGTGCTCACACTGTTGGGTTGGCTTGACAACAAAAAAAAGTTCTGCAGCGTTTGTAATAAAGGTACAAATCCTACTATTATTGTCAGTTGTATCATCCGATGGACATGTAGTGCATTTTATTTTTAAACAAACAGGGTATATTCCTTTTATACTATTAACATTCAACTGAAATGCCTAATAGGCCTTGACTGAGTAATCACAGCTTTAGCGGCGTCTCTTGACCACTGTTGTAACATGGCTGAGATACTATCACCATATGCAGCTTGCCCCCGATATCCCCTCCTCTTCCATAGAGGCTGGAGCAGACAGCTGTCCAGATGAACTAATCACATCTTCCAATTAATTCAGCTGTTTCCTTAAAGAAACATAACATGTTCTTACCACTTTCTTCTAACTCTCTCCCATAAAGTACATTGATTTCAGAACCATTACCACTATCTGAATCCTGCGCTCCAGCCAATGCCTGTCTGGCGTTTTGCTTGTTCTCCCTGTATCTCACAATTTGGGCAGAGTGTGCTTCTTTTTGCACAACTGTCTCGAACAGCAGATCAACCACCCATCCTACCACTCAGCCTCTTAGTGCAAGAAATCTGTGCAAGGCCAAACATATTCGGGGGGGGGGGGGCATAGCCCCTAAAATAGGGAGAGATTTTTAAATTGTTCTTATAAACAAACCTTAACAAGACAGACCTATAGCAATTGTCCATGTGCTATAATAAAATAGCTAGATTTGCAACCAACTCTAAATTTCTGCTCCCACCACTGTCACTCACTGAAACAACTAGGTAGTCTAGAACTCCCCAACTTACTAAACTATAACCAACTTACCTTGGCTCATTACTTGCTGTACCATCCAAACAAGATTTCTGATCTCTCAGGCTTACTCAACTTTCACAATTCTGCTCTTCAATTAAGATCCACAATCAAAGCCCTTCTTGAAGTGTAGATACAGTTCTGGTGAATCCCTCTACTCCTACACAGTTGCTAAAATCTGGAATTTTCTTCCACCAGATATCAGATTGCAAAGCAGCAGTCTCATCTTTAAAACCCAGTTAAAAGCCCACCTCAATCTCATCTGGCAATGTACTTGTGCTGACCATGGCTAACCCTACTACCACTATTCAGATAAATCTTCCTCTGGCTCTACTCAAAGGTCAAACACATAGAAAAAAAAAAAACTACCATAAATTGTAATTTTAAATGTATGTATATAACTGTATATGTATATAGTATTACTGTACTTTCTTACTCAAACACATTTTCTGCTTTATTACTGTACACTCTATAGTGTACACTGCTGTAACGTCTCATCATTCTATGCCATGGTATACTATTGTTTGCTCTACTGTTTGATAGGTCTATTAATTTGTACTCATCTCTGACTTTTTATATTTTTATCATGTATGTGGAGCTTTTCTCCCCAGGTCTCTGCGGAGAACGGGTACCTGATTGCCCAATCAGACCTACCCGGTAATCAAATATAAAATAAATAAAATAAACCTAGAAAGTTGACAGAATAACAGGTTCAGTATTCCCATACTTTTTCTGAAGGGCACAAAGTCTGAAACTCAAATGTCTGTCATTAACTTAGTGACTTCAATCAAATTACTTGCCAGAAAAGGGCAAATTTTATGTGGAACAGATTAAAAATATGTGGCAAAAAAATCCGGATAGTGGAGATGTGTGCCACCCATAAGGTGTCAGTAAAGAAAATCTCAAATCTACAAATTTATTGTATTTTTACTTTCCAGAGTGTTACAAAATATTCACTACTATAGTGATATGAATAAGTGAATACTTCAGCTCATCTGCAAGTGTGGTAAGTAGTTAAGAGTTGCTATTTCACAAAGTTGTAGTCAGCTGGCACTGAACAAAGCTGGGCAGTGATGTCTACAGAGTCGGGTAATGTACAGAGTCTGCAGACTTGATCCAGGATTACTTGCAACATCTGTCAATTTTGGCAAAGTTTGCAGGTCTGATTTGTCTAGAAAGTAACGCAACAGAAGTCACTTAATCATACATTGCTCCTGGAAAGGGAGTGTGGGTCCAAGTGAGCTTACTGAATAAGAAGTGTAATTACTATGACAAGGGGAGCCCAAGGAGATTACACCAATGGTATTCCGGTGAACATCCTTCAGTGATGAAAATCAGTTATTTTGTTAACTGAGCTTTACCTACAAATTGCACATATCAGTGGTCTACTTATTCTGGTAGACGAATTAGTAAACCAAACCAAATCAACTATCCGGATACCCATTATGTAAAACATGGCAGTCATTGCGATCAGCAGAGTTTAGAGAAGCTGAAGTGACTAATCTGTGTTAGGTCCTAAAAAAGTACCACCTGGGGCTTTAAAATGCATTCACAGTGATGGAGAAACCACATTTTTTAACAAGTGTGTCGACTAGAGAAAGACCAAAAAGACAACTGTATTTAGTGTTCTATAGTTAAATATCCTGATAACCACTTGAAACGTCAAGACCAAGAATGTAGAGTCCCAGAATATGATGAATAACTGACTAAAAATCCAGACTTGTATATACTAAGTCAGACTCTGCCTTTTCTTTGAATATTCCCTTCTCTCAGAGGTATGGTTGTCTCAGAGTTGGTATATATAAATAAATTCGGAGAGGAGGGGCTTACCTGCCAGCACTGGGGATGGTGTGGGGGAGGATTTCCCCTGAGGGGAAAAAAAAAGGTTTAAAGAAAGAGTGATGTTTGATGTTCCTTTTCCTCAAGTGTTCCAGGACTCAACACTTCAACAGGGAGCCAAATATTCTACATGTCAAGAATTTTACGGATGAATACCTTCTTAACATTTTTATGAATTCATCTTCACTGACTAAAAACCTGCAATGTTATTTTTTGAGGAACTGATGGTTGTAATCTGACATGTATACCTCACAAAGTAAACCAAATAATCACACTTCTCTAGTACCTAGAGTTCCTAAAATCGTTATACTATTTGTGCAGTTTACTTATATACATATTTCCTTGCAAGTTTATCAAACAAACTGCTTTAAGGAAAGTGTTGTTCTCCCAACTGCCTTGTCTGTAATTTCACTATCATGCAATTTTTAAACTTATACTTGCAAAGTATGACAGATAATACTTCAAAAATAATACTGACAAATATATCAGTAGTAGAAAAAATCAACATGGAGTAGGCAATCAAGTTTTTTTGAAGACCAGAACATTTTAAGTTTGACAATCAAACCTATGAACAAACTTCTGCTATAAGGTGGCAAGGTACTTCAAAACTAACAGTTCTGGAGAGCGCACTTTGTACTGCAGCTACAGCAAACTAGGGGTGGGAACGTGATGTGAAAGTGACTCCTGACCGTCAGATCTGAGAAGGTAGTCAAGGGAGACATTACGTTATACATACAGGTGAGCAAATGCTGCAATTAGTTTTTAGGTTATACATACAGATGGACAAACATTATAATTTAAAACTTTAGTAATATGTAACAGTAATGGAAAGAAAGAAAAAGTGTCAGTTTCAATTATAAGAAGGTGGCAGATTCTCTAGTCATATGCACTTCTAGCAGTTCCTTAGAAGTGTGTACAACAGGATGAGGCTAAAGCTCTAAGTGGAAAACCCTATGCTCTTGTTACATACATCTTTATACTTGTCTGAGGGTGGTAATAAGTGTAGCACTAGCCCTACTATGAACACCTCAGTGTGCTAGTTGTTTATGAACAAGGATTTCACAGAGTCTCAGCAAAAGAACTAAAGACCCACAGAGCATCAAGCTTAGGGCTTTGTGGACTTCAAGAACTTGACCACAGTTGTCCCCTGCTGAGATTTATGTACATCAATGTAACCATAAAATGTATTTTTAAATCTGTGGAAGGAAGGACAGACTAACGCTTTTTAAGGAGGGAGTTTATTCCAAAGCCAGTGAAGACTATGCAGGACAAACCTATAGTGTCTACTACTGTTGTTAATATAAATTTTGAAGATGTGTACTTGCACATATGTTAACCCCTATGAATGCAGAAAATGTAAGGTACAGGTCACTTCACAGGAGAAAGTCAGTGCAAGACCAAACAGGAGTGACTGTTTTAGCCTCTCTACATAACTCAAGACTTTAAGCCCATCTCTCCTCTTAGTAATGAACTTCTGTACACTTTACAGCTGAACCTCATGTTTTGTGAGGAACTTACATCATGGCATTACATTCAATGACTGTTCAAACTAGTAAACTAGGAAAATAACTGTGTCCTGGTATCCTGCCAAGTATTAAAGCAGAAACACAATAGGCCTTTCATATAACCATGACAACTTGCTGAGCACAGCAAAGGTGTCCATCAATTCTAATCTCTCATTTAAGCAGCTCTACCCAATGTAAGAGGACGCAGGAACTATTCGATTCCCAAGGGACCATGATGCAGTCACCCACTGCTCTTATACAAGGCACGCGTTGAACCTAAACCTTGATAAAGTACTTGCGTGTCAGATAGGGAAAAGTTGCCATATCAAGTCTGCAGTTATTAACAGACTTGATGGCGCAGAGAATGACTATGTCAGCCTAGACATATGAGAAGATGCAGAAAAGTAAACAGCCCTAAGAGCCCCAATGGCTACCTCACACTGTGGGGAGAACTTTCCACCACGCTCAACCACTTCAAGACACAAGAAGCAAACTAATACAAAAGTACACTACAAAGAATAAAAAAAGAAATCAAGAACTGCAGGATATACACTAGGAGCAAAGCCAACTTTACAGCTAAACAGACAGGTTCTAGTACTGCAAATCAAGCTCAGCATAGAACAGACCTCAGCCTAGAATAAAACTTTCAGGAGATGTAAAAATTACTGCCAAATGAACAGAGTTCAAACACTTACTGAAATGATTAGCGAATCTAATTTTAGTCCATTAGCAAGTGGGTGCATTCCAGACGGAGAGGGTATGTGTTTCATAGTCTAAGCCAATAATATTCTCCAATGAAAAGTGAGAAACTAATGTAATAGAATTTGAGAGGTTTCTTACATTCCAGGCAAATGGTTCTCTTACATAACCAAGAAAAGTGCTGGGTAGTGTGATAAGGAGCATTATATTATACACTGGAAAAATATAGTGTTCTATTCTCTAATGTCTTGACTGGCAAAATATTAGTTCTGGGAAGTATGACTGAATAGTGGTTTTGTTTAGGACCGTTACTCACACGTGACTTTTCTGTGTGGAGTCTGCATGTCCTCCCCGCGGTCTAGTGGCGTTCAAAAGACATGCGTAGAATGGGCGTGCCTTCGTTGAAGGTTAGGCGTCAAGCTGGCACCTCGGCACCCGTAAAAAGTTTACTGCCAATCATTAGCGGACCGGAGTTCAGCTGTGGCAACACCTAACTGGGAAAAGCCGAAAGAAGAACAACTCACACGTGACTTTACAGATCTTAAAGTTCATTTGCAGTATTCTACATCTATAAAAGGAAATGGAAAATGAAGAGGCTAGTCATCAGCCCTGTGAACCCCCTAACTTTACAAATAAATTACTGGACAAATTCTCCAACCACACTGCATCAGTCTTTATAATGCACTTGTACAACATCTTACATATGCATCAAGAAAGTTAAGTTGAATTTTAGTACAGTTTGAAGTGTGCATCAAAAACTCCAATTAGTAAAGGCAGGAGATTTCAGGACAAGCATACCATCTCGAATAATAAAAGCAGACTTCTTTAAGCAAATGGCTGCGTGTCATGTGCAATTTACTCTTCCTTCTAATTTTTTTTTTTTTTTACTATAATTCCTTGCAAGTAACAGCTGACCTTATCATTTGTTTACCATACAAACTAAATTACAACTCTTCACCTCAACACACCTCCTCACCAAAACAATATTCTCTTTAGTTTCTGCCAACAATGAGATAGAACAAGAAAACCACACAAAAGTACTGGGTGTCATCACAGATGGTCAGTTGAAACTCTACCACCATTGTCTATATATATATATATTAGGTATGTTACACAGTAAAAAATCTACCTCACTGACGGGCAGCACTACAACCTCAACAGAATTTTAAGCTCTAGAGAAAAATCATTACCAAAGAACATGTGATTCTCAGTCTAATGGAGTAACTAAGCTACAGAACCACATCTCAGTACCACTGAAATCCAACTGGAATGTAAACTCATTTTAAATGCAACAAACTTCACCTATCAAATCGATGTATCTGCTCCTGTATAAATGCCACTGTAACATTCAACTTGCCATATCATCAATCCATTTCTCTTCATTCAGAATCCTACATCTACACAGCCAGTCTACACCAATGCCTGAATAATTTTACTAGCACCTCCCAGCCATATACATTATTTGGTGACAATACTCACCCTCCATTTCTGACTGTCTAATACAAAGCAAATGACAGTCATACACAATTATCACTGAACCAGATTTACATCTCTCCTCTTCACTACTATATTAAGATTTTCTGGCCAACCTAGTTCCTTCCCTCACTTCCAGTTCTTTGAATTTCTAAGCAATAATGTTACCTATTGTCTACCTGAAAAACCCAGTAATACACTTCAGCTACTCAATGTTCAACATCTACTGACGCACATGTTCACCATCTACTGATACACAAGCATCTTTTTCTAGTGTAACAACGGCCTTTATTTTCATATGAATGTAATCTAATCAGCAAATGTACATGTAACTGTTAATGTATACCGCTTAACACCAGTTCACGTATACTGCCGAATGTCTTTTTAAAAATGTTTGTAATATTTTGGAGTGTTTCTCTCTGGGCCTTCGCTGAAAAATCTGACTAAACCCAGTCAGACAAACTTGGTAAACAAAAGCAAAATAAAATAAAATATATGTAATGGCATTGCAGGCAACGTACTATAAATAAATGAATATCCATCCATGACATCCTTTCCTTCATTTATACACACTGGGTTGGGGACACAAGTACAGTAACCAACACTCAACCAATGTTCACATTATCGGGTAGCAGACACACGCACGCTCAGACCTACAGCAAATATACACTGTTTAATCCACCCAATGCATGTCTTTGGAATGTGGGAGAAAACTGTAGCACCCGGAGAAAACCCACGCAAACACAGGAAGGACATGCAAACTCCACACAAAAGGCACCCCAGCAGAGAATCAAACCAGAGAACCTCTTGCTAAATTAATACTCATTATAACATATCACTACAAAACACATATGTTGTGTGTGTGTGTTAGGACTCTACAGATGGAGGCAGGTGGGGTCTGCACATCCTGTCAGTAGTTACATTCCGAGCAGCTAAGTGCTCCGGATCATGCAGAACACTCCGCATTTAACAGTGAAATCACCAATTGATGCGGAACAGTGGAACAAACAGTGTTGGCTCCACTACACGAGTTCTGATAGTTTCATATACTGCAATTACAGCCAACTGGCATTGCGGTATATGATCCAATCAACTAACCACTCTGGAGGCAAAGGGAGCCAATGACAAACATCACAATTTGTCCAATTGTACATCAACAATGGTTTTTGTGCCACTGCAATGCCTTCTAAAAGGCAATGCAGGGCACAGGAAGATCACATTTTTTTTACCTAGCACAAGGAGGATATATTCGTGGTGTTTGCCTTTAGATTGTTCCCAGACTGCAAGAATTGGATTCATCTTTTGTGAGACGAGTGTAGAATCAGACAACTGAAGGACCAGGCAGTGCCAAATGAGAGCCAAAGTCTGCAGCATGTCAGGAACAGAGATCAGGCATCCTAAAACAAACAATATCAAAAGGCTGAGATTTGTTTCTGTGTGCTGTCTATCTCTGGGTGGAAGGAATGGTCCTGGTGGTGCTGACTACAGTTGCTTCCTGAATTCTCATCCTACACTTGGATTCCCGATTACTAAATTTTATTGTGGAATGTGACGGAGCTACTTTGTTTCCTGTATTGGACAGAGGTAAGAAGCTAAATATGTAAAGTGTATTGTTCACAAAGGAGTAAGGCATACAGTATTTGATTATTTCTTCATGTTTTCTTTGTTTGTGTATTGACTAGCCCCCCCTACTTCTGACTCCATTGTTAGCTCTGTCCCGCTTACTCCCTCCTAAGATTGATTTTTTTTTTTTGAGAAAAGGTGGTAAAGTAAAACCTTGTTACAGAAAATGTTTGTCACTTTCTCTTATTCTGTCAGTGTCTCAAGTAAATAATACTGTAAGTGTCTCTGTCCCTCATTAATTTCTGGATTTGTCCTTGATTTGCTGGTTCATATACTGCAATTACAGCCAACTGGCATTGCGGTATATGATCCAATCAACTAACCACTCCTAAGGCAAAGGGAGCCAATGACAAACATCACAATTTGTCCAGTTGTAAACCAGCAATGGTTTTTGCGCCACTGCAATGCCTTCTAAAAGAGACTGTTTAGCTCAGACAGGAGTAAGACTTGCAAGTTAATGCTTGGCATTTGTGTATAGACTAGTCCCTGCTTTGAACTCTGAAAACTTGCCTCTGTCCTTTTACCTCTCTCCTAGAGCTGGTGTAGGAAAGGTGGTGGATTATAACCTTCTTGTTTCAGAAAATACTTACTAATTCACATTATCTTATTCCATCACTGTTTCAAGTTAATAGTAATAAGCATCCCTATTCCTGATTTGCTGAGAGCTAATAATGCATTTTATACGATAGCATCCTGGGTCGATTACTACTGCAACGCTTTTTTTTTTTTTTATATCTGGCTAATCTTTTTTTTAACGACACACTCACTGTACACAGTTCAGGGTTAGTCATTTGTGTATTGACTAGTCCCTGCTTTTGATTCCAAAAGGTTATCTCAGTTCCTTTTACTTAGTCTTACCACTGGTGATTTTTTTTGGAGAAAATATGGTTAATTATACCCTTGTTGTTTCAGAAAATAATCGCTTATTCTGTCAGTGTCTCAGGTTAATAGTAATATGTCTTTTGTGTATTGACTAGACCCTACTCTTTGACTCCAATGTTAGCTCTGCCCCTTTTACTCTTGCCTAAAACTGATTTTTTTTTTTGAGAAAAAATGGTGAAATTATACCTTGCGGTTTCAGAAAATGCTTATTACTTCAGTCTCATTCCATCACTGTCTTAGCTTAATAGTAATATTTGTTTCTCTGATTGACCCTGCTACTAAAACTTTAAATGAGTACTTGTGACAAGATTAATTAGGGACCATGAAATGGAGGTTGCTGTAAGATGCGTTCACTGGGTACAATACAGTTAGCAATGCCTCATGGTGAGATGCTGCTAAGAAAGCCACAGCAGAGTACAATACGTGTGCATCTAAAGTACAATAGGATACTGTTTGTTCATGCACCTAGGGTGCACATGGAATTGGTTGTGTGATATGTGCCTGTTCACAGATGTAGTAAATGTAGCAAGTGACACTAATGAGCATGTGATTTTAGTTTTGATTCTGTAGGACCACTGCTGCTTCATATTTGCTTATGGTGTGGTTATGGTTGTTGTAGATTATATAAGTTTGGGATTTGACTCACAATAGTTAACAAATGTTCAACCAGGTTCCATGGCACGTTTTTGTGCAGTGCAAAAGTACAGTGTTCCATACTTTGAATGTTTGTCACACTTGCTATGGTTTGTTGAGACCTATGCTTACACTTGGATCTAACCGCCGTTTTCTTAAAGCATCGCAATCAGGATTAGGAGTCACCTAACTTGGCTCGCCTCACCAGTAAAGGGTTCAACACCACACAGACACACACTCCTTCGGAACTAGAGAAGCCATTCAGAAAGCCAAGTGGGAGTTACACCTCATCGTTACAACTAACCAATACGATTAATCTGGTGTAGTTCCCAGGTTATTAACAATACAGGTGCACGTATACAATGGATAACGTGCATTTAATACAGATTCACAAAAAAGGCTCTGTTGGCCAATGGTGTGCTCCAGTAAAAGCTCGAAACAGTAACAGGTGCACAGCTCCTGTTGCAGCAGTTAGTAATACCGTACTGCTTCAATTTTGCCTTGCTTCTAACCTGTACCCACTACTGTACACTGCCTACAAAAATAGTACTACGTTGATGCACGCTCTATTGCATTTCTCCCTGGCAGTAAATCTAAAACTTACTACACTATTCACTAAAACCTAATAAACACACTTGACAGTCTTAAGTTACCTACCGCCTACTATATCACTGTCCTTCCGAACCGGCAATGTTTGAACCTTCTGTTCATCCCTTTGATAAGGACTACCTTCGGGCGTACTTTGGGTATCACTATCACTACCACTACTACCAGAAGACAACATACTCTCGATTATAAATAGTAGCGCATGAAAAAATACCTCAGTTCCACCACTACAAGGCATACGTTACTGTGCGACTCAGATTGAATGGTTACGTAAAATCCAGCGACATTCAAATGACGAGCTTCCCTTGTGATCACTGCGGTAGGAGTGCTAGCAGGAGGCTGAGTATAGTGTTTCAGCAGTTCGTTTGAAAATAAAACTGAATTAATAGTTCACTTTAATAAAGCACTGACCCATGTGGACGAGTTTCGTGGGCAAATACAAGATATCCAAACAACTGTGAAAAATGTTAAAAACACAGTTTTAGTAAAAAAAAAAAAAGAGCAGTATACTTTTGCACAGAAAATAGTTGGAATGAATATTTTAAGCACTGTAGATAAAATTGTCATAAATGAGAGAGAGAGAGGTTTACACACATACAGTAAAATTGGAGAAAATAAATTAAGAGTATTTAACAAGAGGGAAGAAGGGTGGAGTAAAAAGATGGAGAGAAGAGAGTACAGTGTCAAAGCATTGTATATATATATATATATATATACGTATGTATATATATATATATATATATATACACACGTATGTACATATATATATATATATATATATATATATATATACACACACACAGCGCACTAGTTGCATACATGTGTATATATATATATATATATACATACATGTGTGTGTATATATATATATATATATATATATATATATAAGAGTTTCATCGGTATTCCGTAACAGGACCTGCAAGGAAGCAATTGCAGCGGCTTTGTTTGTGTAGATGGGTTTTAAGCTGAGATCTAAATATAGACTAAAAGGCAATATTCTCACAGTGTTGTACCTAAAGCAGAAAGGCTGTATTTTTGTAAATTGTTGGTGGGGGGGGGGTGTTAGTTTGGGGAAGTGAACAAGCCACCGCATGAACTAGTTACAGTTCTGCTCCTAGGACACAATTCTTGTTTAAAAAGGCCAGCGCACTAGTTGCATATGTAACACCAGCAATTACAAGGAAAAAATAAGACAAACAATCAAATTTTGTGTCAGTCACCTACCTTTCCAATGAGTTCAGGGTTGTTTGCAGTATAAACTAAAACTGAACACCGTTTTTGTCATGCATTTACAAGCAAAGGCATACATTCCAACACCCACTGAAAGCAATCATACTGATGTGATAGTCATATGAATAACAGTCACTTTTTCCGTGTTAGAAGCTGAAAGGTAAAAAAATATGATTTTATTAAAAGGCAGTACACAGAGAGCTCGGTAAGTATAGTAAACAAAATAGTAAACTTCATCCATAAAAAGAGCATAGATTGTGATGTAGAATAAACCTTTTTTTAACCATCAACCGCACCAGTTTGGGACAATGCCGTTCTTCTTCCTTTCTGATTGTTTGTCATGAATGTGGGCACTTGCAGTAGAATGAGGAACATCATTCAAATACCATTATGTAGCTTATTCAAATCCTGCATTCTTTTAAACCTTGTTCCTCCTCTATTGCTACTACCCTTTTCTATAAATCCCAATTCCAATTGTTTTATTTCTGTTACTATGTTCACTACTTCTAGTAAAGTTTGTTTTAGAATTTGGTGTCCATTTTCTACTAATTGATTTTTTTTGCAGCCATCATAACTAGACTCACCAAGGCCTTACCATGTCTAGGCAATTCCGAGTTTGTATCATAGCTGAAAAAATAATTTCCTTAGTTACACCAGTTTGCTCACCCAACATCTCAGACAGAGCAGTCTACAGGCAACTTTTAAAGTCCAACAACTCATTACACTTCCAGAAAATATGTTCTCAGTTACCTCTTTCTTCCCCATCACAACTCCAACATTTGATGTCTACCTGAGAAAAAATTATTTGGAGTCTACTTTGGGTATAAAAATACCTATGTAAATACTTCCAAGCAAAGATCCTAAATCGTCTAGACTTTGTTGCATATTTGGGAGACATACATATATCCCCCATTCGATAAGCAATTCACAAAGAAATTATCTCTCTTCCCAATCCTTTATAACCTCCTATAATTAATTCTTATAGTTATCATGCAATATTGTATATGCTCTACTAATTATTCCTTTTTTAATGGCAACTTCTGTTCTAGATTCTACTAAAAACTCTTAACAGTGCTGGCCTTTTGTTTAGGACCCCCTGTTTCTTTCTTTTTGCCTGTACTCTGATATAAATCCTTGATAAGGAAGGCAATCCCTAAACTGCAGTCCAAATAAGATCTTGGCATCTTCCTATTACCTTTCCCTTTGTAGTTATGTCCTCCCAGTACCTTGGTTCCTTTGCCATTTTTCTCCAATAAATTCCAGCCCCCACTTGCCTATTGTCTGTATCCCTAATCACAGTCATCTCTATAGGCAGAATCTCCTTTCTCCCATCCCCTGTTGGCTTAGTTCTTAGAATACTTTCTATACTTTATGAATATAATATTCTGCATGATTGTTATTCTCCTTAAAGGTCTGTATCCAAAATTCCGGTCTCTCCTTGTTTCTTGAGCTTCCCCCTGTTGCATCATCATTTTTCTACTTTGAATTATAGTTTTCTGCTTGTGCTATGTATAGGAGCCTTAACTGTGTTGCTCTGAAATACCCCTTCAAATCGGGTAATCCCAATCTGCCCTGTTCTATTGGAAAAATAAGCTTATCCCACTTGACTGTGATTATCTTCCCCTCACAGATAAAATCCTTCAACTCTTTATTAATTGATTCTTAGTTTGGAATCCTTTTAGAGCTTTTTTATCACTACTGCATAACTTTTCAGCAAAATACGACAAGTCTTGATGCATGTACATGTGCTTTTCTATCTCTATCCAGGTGTTACACATTCTGATCGCCCCTAGCGAAACCAACCAAGTGCCCATCTAAGGATAGTTCGCTCCCTAGAAGCAACAAGTACAAACAAACTGCAGCGATCAGTAGGAAAAAAGTAGCCCATAAAAGAAGAACTTTGACAAGGTCTTGAATTTAATTAACAGCAGCTCCATGATTAACTGTAAACCTAATCCTTAGAACCACTAGTACACTGGGTTCAGAACGCGGCAGCATTCTACCACGCTAAATCCCAAAAACAACCTCTTACAGCTACAAATTGATAGTCCCTGTAAATTCTAAGCTGAAAATTGTAAGAGTTTTGTGTTAAACAAAAAAAGAAATTTGGAGAAATTACCATCTTGTCGTTTGCCATATTTCCTGCCAATACAAAATTCTGGACTGGATTAAATAATCTTCTCCACCCAGGGAAATCCTCTACCCCTACCCCAAAGACACTAAGTGACAAAACACCTGAAGACGTAGCAAATTCCTTTAACAATTTCTTTACCGATACTATACAATCCTTAGCTAACCAACTACCATCCACCAACTCCATTAAAACTGAAAACTTAAAGTCAGAAACGACCTTTAAATTCCAACCTGTCCCTACTGCATATATATGTTCCTTACTGAAGAAACTAAAACCAACTACTCTCTGCAGACCTTCTCCCAGCGGAATACTTACAAATAGCAGCAGATGTCATAGCGCACCCCATCTCAATACTAATCAATAGAACCATAGCAGAATCCACAATCCCATCAATATGGAAAGTATCCCATGTTATCCCTCTCCACAAAGGAGGACTATCTACTGAGCTATCAAATTATAGGCCCATAGCAATACTGTCACCATTGGCCAAAATCATGGAGAAGTGTATACACAAACAACTCCTTCACTATCTTACCATGAACAAATTACTAACAGACACACAACATGGTTTTAGACCCCATCATAGTACAACCACTGCTCTTCTCTCTTTCACCGACACTATCAATCAAAATCGAAATGACAAAAAAATATCCTCAGCATTATTTCTTGACTTATCGAAGGCCTTCGATATGGTGAACCACCAGCTACTACATCATACACTAGAAAATCTCCAACTAGACAAACAAGTTCTAGATTGGTTTCATGGCTATCTCTCTGATAGGAAACAAGCTGTACTTTGGCATACTAAACTTTCCAACCTCCTACCCAATACTATAGGAGTACCCCAAGGATCCATACTGGGGCCTCTTCTGTTTACTATTTTTATAAATGACCTGTATAAAGCCATCCCTGAAGCAACCTGCATTCAATATGCAGATGACTCGACATTAGTCTGTGCTGACACTACTCCTGACAACCTATTATCCAAAACCCAAACATGTTTCAGGGCAGTAGAGAACTGGCTATTAGGACGTAAATTGATCCTTAACCCAAACAAAACCAAATTACTACTCTTCCAACCCACTCAAAAGACCACACCTCTATCCTTTTCTATCCAATCCAAAATGGGACTGTCATCTCTCCAGACTCCTATACCAAACTATTAGGAGTTTCCATAGATAACAGACTTAGATTTGATATCCATATTAATCAGACCATCAAAACCGTTAATAAAAAACTTGGGTCTCTATACCGGATCAAATCTTTCCTAACCCCAATAGCGAAAGTGACAATGGCCCGCTCACATCTTCTCTCTACCCTCCTGTATGCCTCCCTATACTCACTAATCTTAAAACAGTGGAAATAAACAAACTTACACGCTGTTATAATCAGATTGCTAGATTTGCAACAGGAATGCCCTATAGAACACACCACTGTGTTAACCTAAGAAACTTAGGCTGGTTAGAACTCACTAACCTGCTACAGCAGACCCAACTCATGGAAGCATTTAAAATCCTGAACCAACCTGACAAAACCCCAGCTGAATAACTTAATAAGGCCCTATAATAATCTCAGTAGTCTATTCCTCCAATAAGCTACTAGTTCAAACAGTCAAAGCTAACAATGTAGGTGGTGACTCACTTTTAGCAATGCCATTGGCAAAATATGGAACTCCCTTCCTCCCAGCCTTTCTTGCACTTCCTCCCTATGCATTTTCAAAAAGGTTAAACCAACATCTAAAGTTATATTGGCTCTGTCAATGCTCAAGTCCTGACTAATCCTCTCTCTCACAAGTATAGATACTTCCCTAGATGCATCCCCTTCGCTCTTACTTCTTTCTCTCTCATCTAAACTGAAGTGGTTAGACTAGATGGAGAATCAGCATGCTAGAAGTAGTATTAATATGTTGTACCCCTGATATTGTTTATGATCAACTTATTTTTTTACTACATCTCCTTTGTACCATTTTCTAGTATAGGAAACTAATTTGTTTTGTTTGTTCTTTAGTTCTATGTATTGTTTTGTTACTGAGTCCTATGTATTATCTAAATGCATTATATTCATTCACTGTGGAGCTTTTCTCCCCGGGCCTCCGCTGAAAATGGACATGTATCCAGTCGGACTTTCCCGGTCAACAAATGTGAAATAAAATAAATAAAATAAAATAAAAATTGCTATCCACAACTTCTCCTCTGGTTGATAAAAAAATGCCTGACCTGTGTATAAGACTAAAGAGACTAAAAATTTTAACTGCTTGTATCTTACTATCAATATCCATATAACAGAGCTTCCATTTTCTCAGTTTTTATATTGTATTTTGTTCAATCTCCTCCCACATATCCTTAGCTGCCACACTGGAATCATTTTAACCCATACTCCTAAATACATCATTTTTATCATGTCCCTCTAAGTATGGATATTACTTAAACAATTTGTGTATGGGTACATAATTTACCGCCATTACCTTTGTTTTAGCTTCTTTAATTTTGTATCCCGAAATGATCTGAAACTGTCTCAATAAATTCCACAACAACTGTAATATCCCTTTCTGGTTCTGTCAAGTATAAAATAATGTCATCTGCAAATAGAGCCAACTTTTCTTTACTACTATACCAGTTGGGGGTCCCTATCAGTTCAGTGAAAAATCAGTTCAGCAAACAGCATTTCAGTGCACTTACATAAAACATGCCATTCACTGAACTGCTCATAATGAGATTGAGATACATTGAGGATTGGAAAATTTGCCCTTTCCCACTAGAGAGCGATCTTGGAGTTGCTATATATAATTAGTGGAGGGTGTTGGAGGCACAGCCCCTCACATGAGGGGAATTTGATGAGTGGCATTTCAGATGAAATGCTGTTCGCTGACCTGATGGTTCTGTGTAGTGATATAGACCCACCAATTATATCCTTGAATTTCTGAGTCCCTTATTTTCTTTGCCAATGGTTCTAAATACAATGCAAATAACAAAATGGAGAGAGGACACCCCTGCCTAGATTCTTTGCTCAAGCAGAGATTATCAGAGAGAACCACAACCACTTTCATCTTTACCACTGATCCCTCATATATCCTCCTAATGAACTTTATAATTTTATCAAGGAATGCAAATGCTTCTATTGCTCTACTCATTAAATCTCAACTTACTCTGTTAAATGCCTTCTCTGCATGAAGACACACCAACAACAGTGGTATTTTCTTATATTCTGCTTCCCTCTGGATCATCTTCCCTCTGGATCATAAATGGTCTGTTAATGTCGCCATTATAGACATAGGCAGTTTATAATCATGGTTTAGTATTGAAGTGGGCCTGTATGAAGCTGGGTCTGATGGATCTTTACCTTCTTTAGGTATTACAGCTACCACTGCTTTCTTCCAGGATGTTGGTACTTCTTCTCCTCTAAAATACTGTTAAACAAAACCTTTCAGATCTTCATCAGTTCCCCCCCTCCCTCAGCTTCCAAACTTCCACAGGAATGCCATCTATTCCTGGGAACTTTTCTCCACATCACCATTTGTTATCTTATCTCCTCCTACCCTAACCTTTAGTAATCGAACCTCCTCTACCTATAACCTTGGCATATTTAATTTTTCCATAAACATTTCTATTTTTACCTTTTCTTGATTTCTGTATTTCTCTACTTTATACAGACTTTCACAGAATTTTCAAAATATTTCTAATAATTCTACAGGATCCCTCATTATTTCCTTGTTATAAGCTCCCTAAGCTTAGTCACAGCCTTTTCTACTTTCTGTCACCTGAGTCATCGTGTAAAGTGTTTTTGTGTTCTAGAGTTATTATCAAAAAACAGTTGCTTAATAGCAATCGTTCTAAATTTGTGCATATTATCAAGGTAGTCCCTTATTTCCTGTTTAGCATTCTGCAGTTGCTCCTCTTTTTATTCTGTGAGATTCCCCATATTTTGCAATACTTTAACATTTGTCAGTCCCTCTAAATAATTCTCAATGCTTCTTAATCATATCTCCCTTTCTTGATACTTCTTAATCATATCTCCCTTTCTTTTATTTCCATCCTATTTTTAAACCCCACTTTAATTTTACCCCACTCCCTAGCTATATTTTCAGAAGAAGTTTCTATATTCTCTAATAGCTCCTGAATAATTTCCAGTACCCATTCCTTAAATTCCCCTCTTTTCAACAGATAGGTGGGAGAGCGTCAGTGTCTCATTTTTATTTCATTACCCTGTGTTTTTATTTTAGTTATCATTGACACATTATTTGAAATAGTTATTGGGCGCATATCAAGACCTTCAATTAAGTTCACATGTTCCTCTGAAATGTAGATTCTGTCTAGCTTAGCCCACTTTCTTTATCTTGGAGAATAATATGTAAATTCACTCTGAACTCCTAGTAGTGAATTCATATCTTCCATGCCAAATAGTTTCATATTATTTTTTAAATCTTCCCTTCTTTGTTATATTTTCTCTTCTAGGCCCCCCAGACACATCTTCACTGTTGCAAATCAAATTCCAGTCCCCACCTATAAGCAGTGATGGGAATAATATATTACAGTAAGTAATATATTACAGTTTCTAGTAACTAGTAATATAACTAGTTACTTTTTCAAAATAGTAACTAGTTTGTTTGTGTCTTTCGGCTTTTCCTGGTTAGGGGTCGCTACAGCGGAACTCCAGTCCACTAATGATTGGCAGTAGATTTTTACATGCTGGCTTGCCAGGCCTAACGCACAACCTTCAATGAAGGAATGCCCATTCACGCATGTCGCCACACAGAAGACGCTCTAACTGAGAATCGAACGGGCAATGTCTAACTGTGATTTAGTAACTAGTAACTTAAATATGCGTTACGTTTGAGTTACTTTTGCTTAAAAAAGTGGATGTCCTTCTATTCAGCGTTGCAGTATTTTTAATATATGGGTTGTATTCTGTCCTACAACCTGATGTCTGGCCAGTATACAAAAGCTTCTAGCCACTGCCAGTACGAGAGATGTCTCATGTATGATCTGACAATGTCAACCATAAAAGGGACATCCCCATGTGCCATCCTCAGAACATTTCTGCTGCCATACAGAAGGTTGACTCCTATGTATGGTCTGCAGTTGGATTACGTGTGTTGCTGCTAGCTTCATCTTTAGATAAGTGCCCATTGGGGATTTGCTTGTTTGCTACTTCCGTTTGTTATTGTTCATGTCATCCAAGAAGGGAAAGTGCAAATATGGAAGGCAGAGTCCACATAAAGATAGCCATGACCTTTACCTTTTCTGTTTAGAGCCTAGTCACGACTACCACTCCTGTTCTATTTGTCAGGGTTTCATGCCTAAGACATTGCATAGCTGACGTTTGGCTCTAAATCTTTACTTAGAAAATCAGAGGTTAAAACATCTGGCTAAAGATGAAGATGAACCACATGAAGAAATATTATAGCTTCAGGTGAAATCTTAATGCAGTATTTTCTTAGTAAACATGCTACTTTAGTAAATAAATCCGGATAACTGTGTAAAATATCAGCAGTATCCACAATAGTTTGTTTCGTGACCCTCAGTGAAGTAATCATTACTACATTCTTGTTGTTACAGTTGCAAACTCTTTCAAGACTTTTAACATATTAACATTTCTAAAATGATCTGGAAGATTTCTAGTGGAAATGATTGCTGACCTTTTGCTTCATACCTTCACAGAGGTACTGAAAAGCACTTGTGCTGTCTTCTCAGCTTTTTTCACACACTGATTCTGATGTATCACATTGAAAATAAAAATGGGAATATTAATGATGTTTCCTAAACAAGCTTGCATATCATTTGGCATCTGCACTCTAAGAATTCTTTTAATCGTGTCAAGTTTCTCATGAGCATTATGGCCCAGTGTGTTTGATTACTTTATGTAATTTTCCTGAAACGATCTGGAACAACAGCTTGCACATTCTGCATGTGTGCTCACAATTAATCAAAATCTGATCCAATTGCTTTAATTTGTGGACTGGGTGTGTCAAAACAACATGCACAGATTTAACCAAATCCAATGATTTACAAGTAGAGTCTGATAAAATCTTGCATTAATCTCCTATTTCTAGATATAATGTAAATATAATATTCTTCCTTAAATCACAAGCTTTTCATATTAAAAATTACAAATGTGTTACTGTTGCCTTAAGACTGAACTGCATTCATATCATGAGTTTCACCTTCACTCACCAATATTTTAATTGTATTCTACTCTTTTGACTCGAGCATATAAAACCTTTATTTTAATTTGTACACATTTACAAAATAATTCAGTCCTACACATTGTTTACATATATGATTAAATGCTCCACAATGTTCTTTAATATGCTTGTAACTACACCCATTATATGCAGCTCTATTTCCAACTGCATGCTTGTCTTCAGGTATCATCTTGGATGATCATGTGGTCACTAGTAGTTTAATTTTTATTTTTATTTAATTTATTCATTTTGGGTTTATTTTATTCTAGTTTTTTCTTGTATCCTTAGTTTTTCACACTTGTAGCTCCTCAGCAAATCCTTTTAAGGTATACACTCAAAAGATCACTCTTCACACATCTTGTGCTTTATCAAGTGACAGGGCTAATTCTGTTAATGGTCTGCCTCGTACTTGACCATTTGTGAACCACATTTACAGTTCTGCCTCTTATCAGTGAATCGTGCAAGTCTCTAAACTAATGGTCTTTGACTCTGTGCTGTGGTCAGTCACGTCAGTATAGTTTGACTCCTGAACCCCTTGATTTCTAGTTAAAACTAAATGTATTGTATGTGGAAGATTCTTGTTTGGATTAAATTATACCTATAATATTTCTCTTTGTGTATTGCAAACTTGTATTTTCCTCCACTTTGAAGATAAAATTGTTAAATACATTTACTGCTTCCTCACTTGAGACATGAATGAACATTGTGCATAGGACCCTTTCTGGCTTCTTTACAGTTCTGCTTGTTGTGGGATACAGCTCAAATGTTTGAATCCTGAGTTTTCAGTTTTTAAACAAATTACCATGCAGTTTCAGAAACTATATGGAAAAAATAAACGAAAATGACTGTATATGAGAGTGAAATACAATACATAATGGTTTGATTTTTGTGCAAAAGTACTGCATCAAGGCATGTTTCAACATTAGAAATGTGAAAATGTGAAAAACTACATTTCTTATCAAGTTTTTATATCAAAAATGGTAAAAATCAGTTGCTTTTACACTTCACTGAGATACCATGAGAACACCCTTGAGAAGGAAAAAATGACATTCTGCAGGAAAAAAATATTAAAAATAGTGCTTTTCATGCCAAAAGTAGCTTTATATCTGAAGCTACATTTTGCATGTACACATACATGCCCACACACACATACACATAGGTTGGGATTCATAGATTGGTGCTGTGCAGGCATGCAGCACTACTATTCATGCAGTTCAATACATGTGGCAACTCACATATAAACCAACATGTATCAGCTTTATTTTCAGTCACCCACATCCTCTTATAGGTTCATAGGTTCATAGGTAGGTACTAGGCTATCTGCCCGAAGGTATTTATAAGCCTAGCCAGAATGTGTTGGCTTTCGCCACCCCCTTAGATTAGTTCCCTGTGCCTCTGTCCAGCAGGGCCACTGAATTAATCCCCGAGATAAACTTTCTGTTTCCCATCCACTCGTCAAGATTTCTTTTGAAGAGTGTTAGTGAGGTGCTCTGCCTAATGTAGATTGGGATCTTGTTCCAAAGCATGGGAAGTCTCTGGGACAGGAATCTATCCCTCCAGCACGTCCTATTTATTGTTGTGGTGAGGTTGAGATCCCTAGAGCATGTGGCTCGTGGTGATAAGGTTTTCTTTAGGTGTAGCATGTCCATTAATTCTGGGTTGGACATGGCCTTGTATGTATGTCAGGCAGAGATCACCTCTGAGTAGTCAAGAGCAGTATGATTGTTCATAATATAGCATATTAGGCTTTAAAACCACTTTACTGCTGTCCTTATTTATTCAGTTATCTAATCACAGTTATACATCTCAGTTGTGCACTGTGAATAAAGTGACTATTATTTGTGGGTACAAAGGCAATCTGTTGATGAAACTGACTGACCCCTACTACAATTTGTTCATGTTTAAATAATCATATTTGTCTTCACAGGCCTAGTGTCTGTTTAAGTGAAACGAGCCAAAATACATTATTGTGATCATTGCAAATATTTTTATTTAATCACAAACAGACAACAATGGCATATGCAGTCAATAAAGTGGTTGTAATTGGTGTTTTCTGATTCAGTCTGCGAATGAAAGTTAGTGACTTCTGCTGTCATTTGATCACAGTTCAATAGTCATTGATCTACATTGGCAGGGCGTGTGTGTGTGTGTGTGTGTGTGTGTGTGTGTGTGTGTGTGTGTGTGTGTGTGTGTGTGTGTGTGTGTGTGTGAGCGTGCGCACTCTTGACTGAAAAAAGTAAAAATACATTGCTGGGGCTATTTTTGTTTGCTCATTGACATCTTAGGTGTGCACCATCAGTAAAGTATCTATAACCACCTCATTTGTCTGAAATGAACTCTCTTTCACAAAGCAGCTTTAGCATGCATTTTGAACAGGAACAATTCTGTTCGAAGATTATCATGTGCAGTAGTGTATGACCAGTAATTTAATATATAAAATTGGAACTGGGCTCAAATTTGGCTCTGCTGTAATACAGACCAATCCCACACCAGTTAGTCCAGCACATTTAATTTATTTCTCTTTGCAGCTCCCCATCCCGCCTAAAGCTATCTACCACTATGTATTAAATGTCTCTCAATGGTCAGCCACAAACCTGTGACTGAAGTTTAATTCATTTTGATCCTGTAGTTGATCAGGTGGAGATTCAAGCCATATTGGTTTGCTTTCTATATTTGTTATACATATTTTCTTACATCATGTTTGTAATATACTTGTCCTTATTTTGCATTTTAGGCATTCCTGCATCATTATTTATATCCTGGTATTTTATGTCTCCAAATATGTGAGGAATAACTTTACCATTTTGTGTATAGTAAGAAATTACTATGCCTTGGATCCAATTAAACCACCATAGGGAATTATCCTTGCAAATTCTGTGAAGTTCTGTGTTTATCTGATTACCCGGGGCTCTATCTTTTGTTTTATACTAGTGATATAATTACATTTCTGTGCATTTGTGCCCAGTAGCAGAGCTGTTTAGCTGGCTGTGACTGATTCTGCAACCATCTGGACATACAAAGCTGATATAAGTATACTTTTTGGACTTGTTCTGATTCAGTAATAGTTAACAAAACTGTACTGCATTTATTTATTTGTTTTGTTAAATACTGATTGCATATTGGTGGTCCCTTTCTCTCTCTGCAGTGTTTCTCAGGGCTAGTTCAGAACTAGTGGGGGTTGTTTTACATTCTGTGAAGTTCTGTGTTTATCTCATTGCCTGAGGCTCTATCTTTTGTTTTACACTACTGATATAGTTACATTTCTGTGTATTTGTGCTCAGTAGCAGAGCTGTTTAGCTGGCTGTGACTGATTCTACAACCATCTGGACATACAAAGCTGATATAAGTATACTTTTTGCACTTGTTCTGTTTCAGTGATAGTTAAAACTGTACTGCATTTATTTATTTATTTGTTTCATTGAATATTGATTGAATATTGATGGTTTCTCTCACTCTCTCTCTGTCTCTCTCTGCAGTTTGTTCCCACCCTCCCACGCAAGTGTTGTTGTATTCTTAAACTTGGTGACTTTGGAAATGCCCGCCCCTGCTGTAAATTTGTCTTTGGACACTCCTCCCAGCCCCATCTCATTTGCTCACTCAACTGAGAACAGTGAGAGCATTTGGGAAGGAATAGGGGGCTGCTTCTTTGATTTTGGATGCTCCTACCAGTCCCATCTCATCAGCTCTGTCTACTGTGTACACAGAGAGCATTTGGTAAGGCCAACCCCTTTATTTTCTTAATCTTGAATTATCTTTTGTTTCCTCCCTCTCCACTTAAAAAACAAATTACACTTTATTCAGCTGCTCTTACTGGAACTATGTTCTACCTACTTTATTACCTTATTTTGCTTTGCTGTGTACTCTTAAGTGCTCAAGTGCTCTTATTCTGCTACACTTATTACTGCTTGTTAGTAGCCTGATATATTTATCTGCTATTCTAAGCATTTTAGTTTTAGTTTTAGCACTTGTGCTTAACGTCAGTTATTTTACATTTTAGAAGGTTTTTGTGGTCTACACTCTGATGGACAAACCCTTATCAAAACCCTCTCTCCATAAGTCTGCCAAGTATTCAGAGCACTATGTCTGGACAATTCCCATCAATTTTTCCTGCCAGCCTGGTCGACATGGGCATACTGAGACAATGTAGCAACTGCCTTATGTTCACTGACAGCCCACTTCTCCTAGCACATAATTCTTCTACTTGAGAGAAATGTATCTGCATCAGTAACCCGGAATCCATGCTCTCTTGTGCCACAGTCAGTACTCCTGATAAAGAGGAGAGTGATGGTATAAATACCACACCACCCACATCACATTGCCAAGCACAACAGACACACACACACACACACACACACACACACACACACACACACACACACACACACACACACACACACACACACACACACCTATGCAGAGGTCCTCAATAAAAACTTAACTAAACAGAGACCTCCTAACACACTCACAAACATTCCACACAGAATACCAAACACAGCAGACAACACACCAGTGTCTCACAAACACAGCCCATAAGGCATAACAATAAACTAGTGCAGCCCATAAGGCATAACAATAAACCAAACATACTAGTCATTGGTGACTCAGTTGAGGGACACTCCAATATCTCCCTCACCAGGCTCGACAAGGAGAAGGTCATGGTCAGTTGTCTGTCAGGTGTCAGAATCCACCACATCACACACGCACAACAGGTACAGGTATGACTCTATCATTATCCATGTTGGTGTGAATGACTTGAGATGTACCTCCCTGGACTATATCAATAGAGACATTATTGAGCACTCAGAGTATGTGTCCCAGGCAGGTATGATCCTAGCCCATTGGTCTGAAACCTGCTGCTCTGGAGCTGCATGTGGCTCTTCCACATCTATACAGTGGCTCCCTGTAACTATGAAAAATAATGGCCACTCTACCGCACAACACACACACACACACACACACACACACACACACACACACACACACACACACACACACAGCGATCAAGTGATGGACTTTAAATATTGCTCTTATAAACTTGTTAGAATAACATGATTTCTGTTGCCATGCATGCATTCCACACACACAGAGCAATCAAGTGACCCCTGGCAGCAACATCTCCTAATAGGTTTCCATACCTCTCAGTCTTACCACAAGAAATCTGGACAGAGCCACAAATAAAGGGGAGCAAAGGAACAAAAATTGGGATGGAATTTAAACGTTGCTCTTATTAACTTATAAACTTGCTAGAATAACATGGTTTCTGTTAACATGCATTTTACACACACACACACACACACACACACACACACACACACACACACACACACACACACACACACACACACACACTTACCTCTCAACTGTGCAGATTTTCACAGAATGTCCAGACTTTTGCCTCATATTTTTGATCTGTTTCTCATAAAATTGTGGTTTTCTGGCAAATCATTGACAGCTGAAGTCAGAAAAAATAGACAGACATTTGAGTGTCAGACTTCATAATGTTCAGAAAATCCATGCTAATGCAAAATATGTTCTATCAACTTTCTAAGTTTGAAAGAGCACTACTCAAAAAAGTGTCACTATTTTGGGCCTTTGTACCCCACTATTTATGGCTTTGTCCAGATTTCTTGTTCTAAGAGGTTGAGAGATATGACAAACAAACACACACACACAAACACACACACACTGAGAGCAATCAAGCAATCCCAACAAAGGAACAAAAATAGGGATGGATTTTAAATATTTCTATTATAAACTTTGCTCTTTTATATTTAGGATAATAACTATATATAAAACTTTATATGCTGTGTTATCTTCGTTTTAGGGGTCAAGTAGGTTTTGTGGCACTCAATGAATTTTACTTGGTGAGAGAGGGGCTGAAATGGATCTTTTGATAGTGAAGGTTGCAGACCCCTGCCCTTGCCCTAAACAGCATCCTACCTTCACCAAGAATGATACCACAATACCAACAAAAAATAATTGACTTCAACAATTAGCTTAATTTGTGGTGTCTTTCCAAGAGGATCCAGTATCTGGTCTGCCTGGGAAGACATGGCTGACAGGCCTCAATGTTTTGCCACAGATGGCCTCCACCTGTCACCCCTGGGATTCCAGATCCTGGCCAAGGCTCTTGCCTCCCCCATTGTGCCTTTTTTAAGCTATGTTCCAAAGACAAATCTTCCAACATAACATATCTGTCAAAAAGCAAATTGAAGGTCATACTAGTTAACACTAGGAGCCTTAACCTGAAAATGCACGCACTGGAGGCTCTCCTCACACTGGAAGATGCTGATGTCTATGCAGTCATGGAAACTTGGTTCAGGGCTGCGGAGTGCACCCCTGCCTTAACAGGCTATACTTCATTCCACACATTCTGACCCCAAAATGAAGTCGGGAAGACTAAAGGTAGTGGAGTCTCTATCTTTATGAAGGACAGGCACACCTCCAGACTGGTTTGCCAGCATCACGCACTGAAATTACTCCAGGTGCAACTGATAGTTGGCAAGACACCCATACAAGTTATAGCCAGCTATAGGCCCCCCATCCATGACTCAGGACACCCACTCCTCCTACTTGGATGTACTTGACCACATCAAGGTACTCCCTAACACACTGATCCTTGGTGACTTCAACTACCCCACCATAGACTGGGTGAACTATTCCTGCACTAATGCACTCACCCAATGATTCCTTGACTTCATCAGTTCTAATGCATGAGACCAGCTAATATCACCCCCCACAAGAAGAGATAATATTCTGGACTTGGTTCTCACCAACATGAGTGACCGCTGCACCACTCCCACAGTATGTTCTTCCATGGTGCGATCGGATCATCAGTCTGTATCATTCGAAGATTCTATCCCACCCAACTCCCTCCCCAGCCATAATCAGGCTAAAAAACTTCTCAAAAGCTGACTACAACCTCCTATGGGATGGTATGAGTAGCTTCACACCACCACCCCACCCCCCCGAGGATGCAGATAACTATGCTGATCAGTACATCAATGCAGTATACAAGCACCTGTACAACTGCATGGACTCAGCCATACCCAACAGAACTAAAACCTGCTCCTCAAGGAAACATAAACCTGTCTGGTGGACATCCTCTGTCAACAGGCTTTACAACAAAAGGAAGAAACTGTTGTCCAAGCGTAAAAATGAACAAATTTCAAACTGGAAAAACTCCCTCCTCAGCCTCAATAATCAAATTAGATCACTAGTGAAAACCTCCAAAGCCAATTATGAATTAAAACTAGCCTCTGAAACAAAGGGAAACCACAAAGTCATTTGTTTTGAATTAGTACTTAACAGTACCACTTACACTGATTCTGTTGACTTAGCCAACCTGCTAGCAGATAGGTTCAGTGCAAACGTCACCCCCACAAAACCCCATTCAACATCCCTGATACTTGTCCCACACCTCACATCTCCATAGATCAAGTGTTAAAGGCCCTATCCAAGGCAAAGAACACAGCTTCCATGGGACCTGATAGTATCCCAGGCTGTAAACTGCACCATCTGCAGCAAGAACTAGCTTCACCATTGAGCACCCTATTCAACTACAGCCTAAGTACAGGCCTCATTCCAGCAGAGTGAAGAACTGCCATTGTCATCCCCTTGCACAAAGGTGGTGCCACTGCTGACCCTGGAAACTATTGCCCCATTAGCTTGACAAGTCTTATCTGTAAAGCCATGGACCATATTATTATGGATCTCATAAACAAGGACATAGGCAATCTCCAAGCCCTTAACCCTACCCAGTTTGGATTCATCAAGGGCAGATCTTCCCTGTTTAACTTGGATGACTTCTTTAAGACTGTCACCAAGGCCCTGGATGAGGGAAAGTCAGTACATACAGCTTACCTTGACTTGGCCAAGGCCTTTGACACTATCCCCACTCAGGCATCATTGAAAAGGTAATACAGCTTGGTGTAAATCCTTATCTCAATACGTGGGTGGCCAACTGGATCACTGATAGGACCCACAAGGTCAAAATAGGTGCCTCCAACTCTGACAGCAGACCTGTTACTAGTGGTGTTCCTCAGGGATTTGTCCTGAGACCCCCGACTGTTTGGCATCTATTTCTCAGAGATCCAGGCAAAGACAAAATGCCTGTGAATGACTGTAAGTTGGGTGCTTGTCATTGACTCCCCAAATGATGTTAGCATACTGCAAGAGGGTCTCACAGCAACAAATGACTGGTGCCAAAGTCATGGCCTTAAGTTAATGGCATTAAAGTAAATGCAAAAAAATGTATTATCATACCATTCGGCAAAAACACGGCCCCTACTGATTACCACATCAATGGCAACCCCCTAAGCACACAACCTGTGATGAGAGACCTGGGTACTCAGGCTGACAACAATTTCGCATTCGACCATGATGTAGCAGCAGTGGTCAGAAAAGCCTGCTTGTTTCATCTCATAAGTAAAGGGATTGCATCTGAAGAAAGGAGGTTATTACCTCTCTGTACTCCTCCCTCATTAAGCAAACAATTGAGTATAATGCCCTGTTTGGTATGCATCTCTCCAAACTACTTCACCAACTGGAAAGGCCACAGAAATACCTTACAAAGAGAATCCATGGCCTTCAACACCTGTCCTATGTGGACAGGCTCAAACCACTATCACTCTATTCAGTATCGTAGAGATTGCTCAGAAGTGATCTGTGTCTCACCTATAAGGCAATATCGGACCCTGCCCTACTAGTTATGCTCCATATCCATACGTCTAACTCCTCACACATTACCCACTTGAAAGGCCTAAATCTAATATGCAACATCAACAAAACCTGCTGGAGAGACAGGTTTGTCTTCCACAGGCTGCCCCATTTCTGGAATAGACTTCCCATGCATGTCAAATAGAGTACCTCGACGATGACCCTCTCAACCTTGATGAGGGGATGGGAAACCACAAATTTGTCCCAGGGGATCCACCTGTGTCCCTCACTGACAGGGGTAACAGGTGCTGACTGAGGTTTCCTTTTTGGGAATAAACTCTTGGCTAGGCTTGTAAGGGCCCCAGGGTCATTAGCCTAGTAATCTCCTATGATCCTATGATAAAATATTTTTTCAACTCTCTGAAGTACTTCTACATATTCAAGTTTAACTGCTGTGCCATGGCTGCAAATAAGAGTGTCTCAACAAAACATTGCAGTTCTGAACCAGCACACAAAGTCAGTATTTTTGAGACAGACTATGCCAGAGTGAAAACTTGTCAGTCTTCTCAATCACAGACTGTAATGCTAACAGGATTAAATTACAGTCATTCTGATCCCTGCATGCTTTTACTGATGAAAAACAGTTTTAAAAAGCTGTATTTACTTTACAAACTATCACAACTATTCATACAGCAGGAATGTTTCATGGCCTTAAGACCAAAGCCTCCCTTTGATCTTACTAAAGAACAACGTATATACAACTAAACAAACTCGGGTATAGACATTATTTAAACTTTCAGATAAAAGGAAGTCTAAAATTCTGCAGTATACCTATTTGAAATTTTTTTACAAAAACATTTTCCAAATAGCTCATGGCACAGGAAAATAACTTTCTTGGGTGGTGTAAGCCAGGGAACCTTGTTGGCTAGGCTTATATAGGCCCTCGGGCCAATAGCCTAGCCACCTACCTATGAACCTGTGACTTGAAACCATATCCCATGTTGTGTTGTAGCTTTACTGCAGGTGTTTGAGATCTTGAAAGAGCCCAGATGGTCACCACAAGGCAGACCACAGTTGCACAGAAGAATGCAGTTTCCCAGAAGTTCGCTACAGTCTTCTATGCAGTATACATGTGAAATTTTCCTGGGACCTTAACTACATGTAAACAGAGATGAGAATACATTACTATAGATGATCACAATAGAAAAGGACCCAGCTTCCCAGAAGGATGTAGTTATCCAGAAGGTTGTTACAATCTATCCTGTAGCTCATCTGTGACTATTATTGGGACTCCTACAAGATCTGAGGAGACCTATATGATTCATTACCTCCAGAAAATCATTATAGTGAAGGACAGAATTTCTCAGAAGAATGTATTTTCATAAGAGGTCACTACAAGCCAATATGGAGTTCAAATGTGACCCACCCCTAGGACAGCGATAAGATTTGAGGTGAACTCTGGGATATAGTATGTTAGAAGATTGTTACAGGGAAGAAGACAGCTTCCCAAAACTATGTAGTTCCCAGAAGATCATTACAGCCTGGTACGCAGTTCAACTGTGATTCAATCCTAGAGCCCTATTAGATATTAAGAGGGCTTTAAGATACATTATCCAGAGGGTTACTGCAGGGTAAGGATGCAGCTTGCCAGAGGAACATGGTTCACCAGAAGTTCACTGTGGCCTTTTATGCTATTCACCTGGGACCCGTCCTTAGAGCCTATACTAGATCTACAGAGGAGGGATGCAGGAAGCAGTGATCTAGAAACTAACAATAGATAAAGACAGCTCCACAGAAAGGGGTAGTTTCTTGGAAGGTCACTTAAGCCTACTACACAGTTCATCTATCTCCCATTCTGGGAATCCCTACTAGAGTTGAGTCAGCATCCTTTAGTCTACAACTTCTTCTGTAGTCCACCTGGCTAGCTGTAAACTCTGGAATTCTAGCTAACAAGACACTTCCATTACAGTCTGATGTTTGTTCTTCAAGCAGTACATACACCAATGACTATCACAGGCCACCTTTCTTTATACTACACATGTTCTGTGAGTCTTTGGGGGAATGTAAAAATATCTGTGTGAAATCTGAGTCATTGTATTGGGGTGGACAAATATAGGACTATTTTTATAACCCCAACTCACAAATCAACATATAGATACTGGCTATATTGGTTAGCTCCTCAAGGTGTTCTGGCTGGAATGGAGGTTTTGGAGAGTGCAAAGATCCAGAGTAAGATAACCGAGCACCTTTGTCTGTAGCTTCTGTAAATGGTACAGCTGAACTGCTTTTGCTGCTTATTTCCTAAAGTGAAAGAGTCTGTGATGACAGTCATAAGTATTTGAATGTCAGGTACTCAATGCAAAAGAGCTTTATGGGACATTAAAATCATAAATATACTTTACAAATGTCCGGTGGTCTTATTCCTGCATGTATCACAGATATATGGTCAGTGCAAAGTCCATTCACAAAGGGAGCAATAAACTGTACTATTCCTGACAAATATTTAGTTATCATGCAATGCCTTAAAATAATATATCTCCACAGTGATGCAATCTTTGTAGCGTACACCAAAGGGAGAGTGCAGGCATCTGTGATGCACTGAACAGTCTAGAGAGAAACACAATCTTGCCCAAGAGCCATTCTCATGTGATCCAGTGAAGGTATTTTGAACTTCTGCAATCTGTGTTTTATACCTCAAAAGCAGATTGTTAACATCTATGGTGCATTATATGGTTTGTAGTCAAACATGGTCTTCCCTCAAGATAAGAGCAGAGGGTGTGTTTTTTGAGTCGAAGTAGATAGTTGTTCATTCTTTTGCAGCTGTTGCATTGTGACTGTTTATCTTAAAAATTGTTGCTGTATTCTGGGACTAATTATTATTACTATGGATAACAACACTGCCATTTTGTGGTCATTGTACATCCCATTAGGGCTTTTTCCTTTTATGCATGTAAATAATACAAAGGAGGAAATTGAACAGACACTACTAACTTTTTAGACCTATAGCAATCTTATCCTACACTCCAAAATACTTGAAAAATATACTCAAAAATAATTGCTAAACTATCTTCTGCAGGAAGAACTCCTGTCTCCCACACAACATAGCTTCTAGCTTTCCCATAGTAGTAACACCGCACTTCTAACATATATAGATACTGTCAATAAAGCTAGAGATCATGGCAAACTAGTCTCTTCCTTATTTCTAGACTTGTCTAAAGCCTTTGACACAGTTTGTCACAGTAAACTTCTACTTTCAATGTCCTCATTATATCTCTCTTTTTTTTCTCTCTCTCTCTCTCAGCCTAGCCATCTATGGTTCAAAAGCTACCTATCTATTCCTTATCAGTCACAATGACACTTTACCCTTTCTCCATACCTCCCAGTCACCACCAGTGTACCACAAGGCTCTATCCTTGGCCCTCTCTTCTTTAACATTCTCACCAACACCCTCCACACATCCACACAACAGGCTTCCCTAATACAGTATGCAGATGACGCCACACTTATATGTGCATCTGATAACTTGGCACATCTCAAAAAAATTACTCAGGAGGCCTTAACAGCAACTGAAACATGATTTTGTAACTCACAACTCATGCGCAACCCTAAAAAAACAACAAACTACTATCTTTTTCCCTAAATCCCTCTCCCATGAAAAAATAAAATTAAAGTCCTCTCTCAATAATACAACCACTAAAGTCACTTTTCGTAGTAGATTATTAGGGATGATACTGGATGATAATCTTAATTTTGACCCATGTATACAAATTTGCATAAGAAGAAATCATCAAAAAATAGGAATGTTTTATACAGCCAAAAACTTTCTTAGCGAAAAAACTATGCTTGCCATTATTTATCTCCTCCCCACACTTCTTTATGGTACTCCCATCTTCACAAACCTTCAGGCATCACAAAAATCAAAACTTGACCAATGCTATAAAAAGTTGCTAAATTTGCAGCAAATACTGCTTTCAGAACTGACCATTATATAGCACTAAAAAGCATAAATTGGTTAGACTTACCCCAGCAACTAACATATACACAGCTTTTTTACCACCTATAAAATTATCCAGAATCCATCTGCTTGTCTTGCAGTAAATAAAATTCTACAAAACTATGTTCCTATTTGGTCATTATGATCCAATGAGCAAAAACCCGTCTGTCCATAAGTCTATCAAATCTGATGGGCATTGTCTGTACTCATACCATGTTGCTAAGGGCTGGAACTCCTTATCTCTCCCCATCAGGTCAATACCCTCCCTCCCTTCCATCAAAACCATTCTGAAAGATGTCCTAGCCAAAAGCTGGCACTGTTCTTGTTCAACACCAGGAAAAACTATATCCCTAAATGTGGAAAAATACCCGTTCGTACCTTACATCTCCTTACTCTATCTTATTCACTCACTTCCTTACTTTTATCAATTTCTCACCCTAGCTTTCTCTCTAAATATACCATACCTGCTTTTCTCTCACCTAGCATTGCTATTCCTGTTTTTATTATCCCAACTTACCTTTAATTTCTCTATCAACAGGCTAAAATTTCTCAAGCTGTTAAATCATTGTCATATAACTTGTATGTACTCAACCAATGTTTTCATATTATGTATAATTTGATATAATTATTTAAAGTGTGTTTTTTGTATTTGTGTTGACTGTATAATTATTCTTAAAATATTTTGTAATACTTTGGAGCTTTTCTCCCTGGGCCTTTGCTGAAAATGGGCTCCTACCCAGACTTTCCAGGTAAACAAATGTCAGTCAATCAATAATAAATGTATCTGTGTCAAACACTGGCTAAAGAAATGAGAACAATGGATGACAACATAGATGTAACAAGTGTTTTTGACACCCTGGGCAATGCAACCATTTAGTGCCCCCCTCCATCGAACTTTAAAGTTTAACAGTTTATAAGCTATGAATAATGGATAATCTTGATTGATTATTAAACAGTTTGTATACTATCTGTCAAACTTCTATAAACATTACACAAATGTACATTTAATAAGAACAGAAGTTTGACAGTTTCAACCTGTGTAATTAAAAAAAACATGATTTTGATCCCTTAGTGACAGCTTATACATTCAGACTTTTGGCAAGCCCTACAAATTGGCATTTGGAGAGAGCCCCCCCCCCTCCCTGTTTGCCTTACCCTTCATACAGCAAGCTGTGATTACTTTAAAGCTTCTGTAATTTTAAGTGTGGATTGCAGTACAACATTGTGTATGTCTCCAGCTATTAAATACATAGGTAGAATTGCACTACAAATACATATAGAGGTTATTACAAAACTCATTAACTTTTCCATTTGATCATATACTAATGGTCTAGCTGTAATAGTGACAACAATTAGCAACATGAAGTGTAACAGTCATGGATACCCATTGAAATACCAAGGCCTGCAATTGCAGTCCTCAGAAGTATGAAAATTTAAGTGTAAATTGGTCTAACACCTACTATGTCTGACACTGTGGTACACCAGAGAATGTTCTCTGACTCGAGGTACAGAAATCTCAGAGTGACTATATATAAGAAGTAGGCATATGAGGGTACAGTCCTCACTGACAGGAGGTGCAGTGGGTGGAACCTCATGCAAAAATTTGCTGTTATTTGCTGGAATGTCACTTTAATTTTCAGAGTGGCAGACTTGCATTATCAGGTCTGACACCTCCAATGGGGATCCACATGTCATGTTATATTAGAAGTGCATTATCATGGTTGAGATTCATATAAATGCTCTTCAGCTTATTAACAGCAGTTGACTAAAAACTAATTATTCTGTAAGAAGCTTCAAAGCAATGAAAACTTGCAACAAGTGGACTGGTTATATTGATAGAGAACACTTCATTATTGTATAAGAGTAAAATCAAAAGCAACCCAACATATTCATGCTACATTGTTTGAGAGCTCCTAATATTATATAGCAGTTCATCTATTATACGAAGTCATGACACTATAGTGCAATATCCTTGGTCATCATCTTCCATCCCACCAGTTCTTCATCTTATTGAAGACATGAATGTCTCATTCTTGGTGGTCCAGTTAAATGAATACGTAATTACACACCTTGGTGTTATTAACATGCCCATAGGAAACAGATAATCTGCCTGACATAGCTGCAGTAAAATGACTAGGAACATATAACAAAAGATATCTGACATTTCATATGTAACAAACAACATAATTATCAACAATTATAATAAAATAAATTTTCAATTTTTAACTGAACTCAAGCATATTTACAGATTTACACACTCATTTGTTTGGCCATTTGAAGTAATTGGGTATATATCTGACTGACACTAATGGTTTTAGTAACAGTTCTTCTACTGAATTGCTGTCATGTAGAAGTATTTGTCCATTCTTGACTTGGATCACAGGTGTTACTTTTTTCTAAACTCTTGATAGATATTTAAGTTTTGATTGAGGAATTTCAGTAGCATTATAGATTTGTTTAGATTAATATCATTACCTAGTTTTAATAGGTTCACAGGAGATTTCTAGGCTAATGGCTTAAGGGCTCTTACAAGCCTAACCCACATAACCCAATTTTACCCAATATATGGCCCTAGGGGCAAGAGGATGATCTGGATTTGTGCCTTTGTATTGAGTATATTACAGATTGCCCCTTCCATAAGGGACATAGGCACTACCCCAAGTGTGAATTTGTAATCCCCCATCCATTGCTCCAAATAGAAGAGGGCCAGGGAAGGGCTGTGCTTAATGTGAATAGGAAGCCTGTTCGAAAGAAGAGGCAGTCTCTGAGACACATCTGTTTCTCCAGCATGTTTTATTTGAGTCACTGACTAGGTTTATATCCTAGATCAAGTAGCCCTCATGCTGTGTGACTTGCAGAGGTGTAGCAGCTACATCAGGGCTGGATTTGTGAGTGCCTTGTAGGTCAGACATAGATCACCCCTTAATAGTTAGTAGGACACAGAGTAAATGGACAAGGCTTTTAGTCTTTCTACATAGTTCATGTTTACACCCTATATTTTCTTTGTGAGGAACCCCTGAGGTCACTCCAGCTGCTGTAAGTGCCTAGTCAAGTACATACCAAATGATGCATTGTACTCAATTATTGGTCTAATGAGGGCTGAGTACAGCAGGACTATCATTTCCTTTGGATCTGGATGCCATACCTTTACTTATAAGTTGTGCCACATAAAAGGACTTCCTCATCATTATAGACACATGGTTGTCAAAGTTCAGGCTGCTATTTATCTGTGTACCTAGATCTCTCACCTCTACTCTTAGGGGTGTGCTATTGATGATGTAACTTGCAGGGATATTTGACTTCCCGAAGGGTATGATGCATTTTTTTCACATTTAGTTTTAGGCCACGGTTCTGGCACCAATCATTTGTCTGAGCTAAACTCACTTGAAGGATATCTACCTCATTGGGGAATTCAGTGATTGCCCCCAGCTTGCAGTCACTGGCAGACTTTGTCATCCAGAGGCCTTCCATATTAGCCTTGAGTTCAGAGAAGTATATTCCAAACAGGAATGGTTCCAGCACTGAGCCCTGTGGCACACCACTAGTAACTGGCCTCTTGTTGGATCTGGATTCACCCACTTTAACCACGTGTCCTGTCCATGTGCCAACTGGCTATACATCTGGTGATGTAGGGATTTATGTCCAGTTTTGTGAGTTTATTTATAATACCTAAGTGGGGAATTGTATTAAATACCTTGGCCAGGTTGAGGTAGGCAGCATGTACTATTTTACCCTCATCTGTAGCCTTAGTGATTTTCTGAAAGAAATCCACCAGATTCAGTAGACATGATATGCCCTTAATGAAGCAGAATTTGCTTGGGTCCAGTGTTTGGAGATTTCCTATGTCATTATTTATCAGGGCCATGATTATTCTTTCCATGGCATTGCATTTAAAACTTGTCAAACTTATTAGTCTGTAATTTCCCGGGTCAGTAGATGGTCCCCCTTTATGCAGAGGGATGACCTTTGCTGTCCTCCACTCTACTGGGACAAAGCCGGTCCAGAGGCTGTGGTTAAATAGAGATCCTAATGGGCCTTATAAGTCCTGATTTAAGCTGTTTTAAGAGGCTGCCTGGTATACCATCAGGCCCCACTACTGTTGTGTTTTTAGCTTTAGAGAGGTCAGGATCTTCTAGCTTAGTAAAGGTGATGCTATCTACTACTAATTCCGCACATTGCTGGGTGTTGCCCTTAAGATGACGGACATAACTGAAAAATGTCCTGTGGCTATCCTTAGCTTTGGAGGCTATTTTTACCTCAAAGTCTGCTTTCAGAGACTTGACTAGTTCCCTGATTCACTTGTTTAGACCAATGAGGGACTTTTTGTTGTATTGTACACATTCCCTCTTACTTGACAGGATTTTATTTCTTTTGTTGTACAACCTATTAATACCAGGAGCCTGCCAGGGTGGCTTGCTTTTCCAGTTTGACCTGGATTTATTTTGGTCTGGTACTGCTGTTTCTATGCAGTTGTTTATATGGTTATACAGGGCTTTTGTATATGCCTCTGCATAGGTTTCTGTGTTTTCTGGATTTGGGGAAGCTTAAAAACTAGTTATGTCCCTTAATAGGGGGTAATATACCTTAGAGAAGTTCTTAAAGTTTCCATGGTTAGGTGGGGGACTAGTTTTAACTTTATTTCAAGAGAGACCACTTTGTGATCTGATCTTACCAGTGAGGAGATCACACTGGGGGGGGGGGGGGGTGGAGCACTTTCCCATATTTTTGAGTACCAGATCTAGGATATTTGTTCCCCTAGTCAGAGTGCAGACTAGCTCCTCCAGGGCATTTGAATTTGCAAAGTCAAGAAATGTTTGGGCCTGCATGTTAGTGTTCATGTATGCCTCCCAAATAATGTTGAGGTAGTTAAAATAACCCATGAGTATAGTATTGGGCTGGATGGTGAGTGATTCTACTAACTTTAGTTATGATATATGGCTTGCTGGTTCATGGTGGGACCTGTAGCTAGCAAGAATAAGAAATAGATTTTTCCCATTGTTAATGGGACATGGAGTAGCTTGAGCATGTCCTATTGTTTGGCCAGCCTTAAGGTGTGCTTATCCTTTATGTAGATAAATATACCTCCACCTTTTGCTCTTTCATGTTCAATGGGTGGTCTGAATATATGAAAGGCATTGTAGCCATGCACTGCCAGAATGCCGTCCATGGCTTTGAACCATGTTTCAGTAACTGCAGAGATGTCAACATTCTCCAGGTTGAGGAGAGCTTTCAAGGAGTGCAGTTTCTTGTTAAGGCTTTTAGCATTGAGCAGTAACACCTTTAGTTCTTCCTGAGTAGCTTCTGTTATGTTGAAAGGTTTGTCTGCTTGGAAATGCCTAAAAAAGGCACTATGGGGTGGATAATGTTTTGCCCAATATCCAAAAGCCTACGGGTGACAGGCAAAGACCATCCCATGCAAAGCAGTGTGGCCTGTCTACCATGTCTTCCCAGGCTGACAAGTACAGGACCCCTTTGGAATGGCACCAGTAGCTAAGTCAGTTGTTAAAGTTGATCATTTTCTGCTGGTATTATGGCATCATCCTTGAAGACAGTAGAATGTTGCTCAGTGCTAGGGAAGTACCTATGTGTGACACATTCTGAGAGCTCAGGCATGCCTCTCTTCATATACTCCCAATAAGGTACATCTCAGGTCATTCATACCCACATGGACTATGACTGAGTCATACTGACACTTGGGGATAAGTGGCCTGAGTGCTTGTGTGTATATCCACTTGTGTCTAGAAATGGAAGTACATAATTTCATTCTAACTGAATAAAAAAATAAAGAACCTGAAAAATCCCAGAGTGGGAAAAAATGTGTAACTCAGATGCTTAGCATGACTACACCACACAGAATGTGTGTGTGCATGCGCACGCATGTGTGAGATTGCATGTGAATCTGAAACTTTAGAAGACCCAGTTGCTGCTTGCCATAAAATTAAAAGTTCTCCATACATGTTATATTAGTGTCAGTGTTTTTTGGTAGAGAGGATAACCGTTCAAAAGACTGCTCTAACCCTTGATGAAAAAATAAATCACAAAACAAATGTGTAGGAAGATTTATTAAAGCGAAAAAAACAAGTTATAATGTGTATTTTGCTTTGTCTATCTAAATAAGCAAATGGATGTTTTGGGTAACTGAAAATGTGAATTTGTAATAATGTCCAGGTCTTGGTGAAGTGTTATGAAAAGGCAGGGACTACCAAGAGAATAAGGCATTAGGTTAGACTTTATTGATGTTGTGTGCATTTAATACTCTATACAAGCTGCAGTTTATCTGAGAGAGAAAGAAACAGAAAAATGAAAAATGTGTTGACATGTCAGTCTAAGGTTCTGATACAGACCTATGACCTATGAAAATCAACTGTACTGAACAAAGCTTACGTATACTGTTAAAACAGCCTGACGATTAAGGCCTTATAGTTAACTAGTGTAATGACTAGAATGTTACTTTAACATAATGACAGTTTTAGGAGCAACTAAAAAGGCATGGACACATCTAACATTGTCTAGCATTGTCCTACACTAAACTTCTGAAGGATAGTGTGACAAAAGGGGATACTGCCAGCCCAGCTAGCTGGAATTTTGTAAATAATTATATGTCATTGGTGAATATCAAAATGATTTATATAAGTTGCTAGTGTTACAAATGTATTAGAACTGTATGTCATGTGTATATCAAACTGCTCTGTACAGATGTGTGTGTTTTGAAAAACTATTTGTAGAATACTGTGTTTGAAATGTAACCACAGTATACCCTACTGGAAGAGAACAGAGATGTGCATGCACTATTGTAACTGTTTAAATGTATATATTTTAACAGTGGAAACTGGAATAGAGGAGGTTTTCAGAAAAAAAATCTGAGAAATTAGAACTGTATGTCATGTGTATATCAAACTGCTCTGTACAGATGTGTGTGTGTGTTGAAAAACTATTTGTAGAATACTGTGTTTGAAATGTAACCACAGTATACCCTACTGGAAGAGAACAGAGATGTGCATGCACTATTGTAACTGTTTAAATGTATATATTTTAACAGTGGAAACTGGAATACAGGAGGTTTTCAGAAAAAAAATCTGAAATTAAATTACTTTATGGCTAGGCCATAAAAGATAGTATCTTTCAGTTTTCAATGCAGCAAGAGACATAATGTCTGTACTAGGAAACTTTCTGTATTGTCTTTAGGGTGAAATAATTACTAGTCTTGAAAGCATGAAGGAATAGAATTGTTTTATGACTTCCAGCATCTGCCAGGGATCTGAGGAGAAGCCCTTGTCTGTATATTTTTATAGGCAGATGCTAAATACTGCCAGCTTCATCAGTGTTTGTTTTGCCTGGGAACTAAGGTCAGATGACAAGAAGTGATGCCATTCTGCAAGCTATCCTAGCAGTAATATTTTAGATATTATTTTGAGAAGTCTCTTAGTGAGACAGAGCATTCTTCTTTCTGTCTTGGACACAACAACAACTAGAAGATCTATTCACCACATCTGCCTTGCTCTATTAGCAAGTTCTCGGGTTATAGTAATTCTCTTAGATTCAGTCAGGAATATAGTGGAGCTTAGTTTAGATATTTTTTATTTATCTGAGACTGTCCTGCAATTATGCTTTAAATATTTCCTGTGATTTTGAACTCTGATGTCACTGTGAATATATATATTTTTAGTGTCTTGTTCTTTTATTATTTATTATTAAATATATTTAAACCTTTCATTGTAGGTGACCTGTGTAGAGATTTAAGTTTTGAGAGTACTTGCATGTCTATTTGGTGACACTGTGTGGTGGGCCAGTCCTAAAAGCCTTGCTCTTGGTCAAGCTACCATTTGTATTAATATCAATATTGCTCAGTAAAATTGGACACCCTTTGTTAAGGGCCTTTAAAGTAGCTGATAAGGGGTTCTGGTGGCAGTGGTAACTACCTTATAGTCTGGGCAGAAGGGGCATAGTTAGTAAACCTGTCCCAGCCTTGTGTGTGTGTGTGTGTGTGTGTGTGTGTGTGTGTGTGTGTGTGTGTGTGTGTGTGTGTATGTGTGTAAAACAAATCTCCAAGAGTGTGTGCGTCAGCTACTTGGGCAAGGATACAAAGCACTGGTTGGACAGAGAGTGTTGGAGGACTTAGATTGGAACTCTGGCTAAGGACTTAACTCTATAACTGTGCCAGTGGGGAGTCTTACTGGAGATCTGGAGAAAGAGGGATAAACCAGCCCCAGACTGACTGTGGCCTCTGTGTGCTCTTAAGGGAAATTTCACTTGATGCAAAGAGCTGCATCTGGAAATACTGTGTGTGTGTGTACCTGTCATCCTCCCAGTGAACACCCCTTACTGTTGCTGGTGGTGAGGATTATAGGCTCCTTGATTACTGGTCAAGTGGTGGGTTGCCACAGATAAAATAGCAGTTTATGGTGCATTTTGCAGCTGAGGAATCTGTTTCCATCTGAAATCATCCTACCCAAGTCTTAAAGGGTTATGATCTATGTGTCCTTTTATCCATAAATTCCAGAAGCAGGTGTCCATACACATTTGTTTTCACAGTCTGACACTTTTCATTATTTTTAGCAAGAAAAATACACATATATAGACATATTTAACTTGTTCAGGCAATTGTGCACATATCTGAGATTGTGATGTCTGCTTTTCTAAATCATATTATGCTTTATGTGCAATAAATTACATCTATTCAGGAGTCTTTTCCTAAAAAGTTCATAAGCACATCTTGAAGCATTAAATAGGTAGTGCTATTTGAATTTAGGGTCAAATTCGGGACAAATGGTCTTTTAAAATTCACAAACAGCAATATGTACATACTATTCAGTTGAAAAGAAAGCTCAATTTCATTTCTCTTCAATGTAATATATATATATATATATATATATATATATATATATATATATATATATGTGTGTGTGTGTGTGTGTGTATAATCAGACCATGAATATGTAATATTGCAGTGATTTCAGGGTTAAAATGGGTCCACATTTTTGTATAAAAGTGAGCTTGTTATACTTTTTTGTATGTTATGCCATTAAAATGACAGAGGTTTTTTTCATTAAAATTCCAGAACCAGCTGCTCCATTACCTTTGAGGGTAGGAAGAGCTGGATCATGGTTAAATGGGGCCCTAGGTAGGATAATGGACTGGGGCCCTCCAGCCATACCAATATCCCATTTTTTTGTCTGTCTCACAAACATCAATTCCCATTTGTCAAACAAAACATTCTTACATTGTAAATAGGCTAAACATGGGCAACAGTAATTTTTTCTTCCCCTGAAATAACGATTTATTGAAAGTACATCTGATAACCCATTAAACTCCAACAGACATGTTGGGATTTGTAGTTTGATTGCATCTAGTGAGGCACTAATGAGTGGCTTTGTGAAGGGTGCAGGAATTCAAAAGACAACCATGTAATGCATTTGCTAACAGACTGAGACAGCCCACTACACACAGGTGTCCTCTTTTAAATGCATCCCAGGAGCACAGCCTGGTAAAGTGACTTGGTCAGTGTCACTCTTCTGCACTAAGTGCCAGACAACCTGCTGTAACCCAACATAATATGTTTCACAACCACATGACTACAAAAAAATGAAAAAGCTAAATTAAAAATGTATTCATAGTCAAAACAGTAACAGTAAACGTGTGAACTGCATGTACAACCAAATAAATGCATTCCACAACAAAAAAAGGTACTTTTCCATTAATGGGGCAGCAGCTTTTTTTCGGCTGCTGTTTATGTTATTTTCCTTGCTGCAGTGCTATTTATTTTTTGACATGTCAGTAGTGGTTATTTTACAGTCCTGTCGTGGTTTCACTTTTGGTTTTGTTCTCCAACCATCCGCTGATTTGTACAGTGGTTTTATAACATCATGTGAATTAACGAGGCTAACTGTATGTTTATCAAAAGTGAGGGGACAAGTCAGAAGGACGAGTGCTGGTTTGTTAAACATCTTGTGCTGTAGTTGTGATTGTGCAGGAAGATGCCTTCAGACTTTCATTCAGTTCAAGCTTTGTTACAAACGGCACTGGTGGAGGTGAGACGTTTGCGGTTGCAGTACTAGTATGTGATCCGATTCTCCTTAACAGTTGTAAACTATATTACCCAAAAAGTGTACTTTTTGTGTGTGAAGGTAGTTCATACCAACTAGTATGAAATCTGCACGAGTATGTTAATGTCATCTTAGATGTACAAATTAGCGTTGCTTCATTTACATTTGTTCTGGCTTGTTGGTTGATTATGGAAGCTCCGTAGTTCCTTCTTGATCTTTTGCAGTGATGAGAGCTTAGCTCTTGACCTCTTCAAAATCCTGGAGAAATCCATAAATAATGAATAACACTCTAAATGTGGGTACTATAAACTTGGGAAGTTGGCAGAATGGGAATGTGAATTAACAAAACTTCTCGTGTCCAGGTTTTTGCAGAAGACTTAGACTCGTCTATTCCTTGTGTTGACTTTTCAGTGTACATTTTGCAGCAACCTTTATGCTTGGAGTTTGGTGATGACTGTTGCCTCATTAACGGAAAAGTACCCAAGAAGAAATATATATATCAACAGATAACAAAACAAGCAACCTAAGGATCATACCTAAAGAACATGGCTCATATGCTGATGAGTATGTTTCCTGAAATTGATTGCCTGCTTTACACCGTAACTACTCTGGGATGCAGTAACCATGCTTTTATTTAAATACACATACACATCTATCAGTTATACCCAGTTGTATTGCTGTACACTGCAGATATCTGCTGGAATTCAAGTGAATGAATAAATTCATAAATAATGGACAAAAAAGTATCTCTGCTAACTGCAGTCACAGCTGTTGTACATTGCAATCCACTGCAACTTCCCTGTACCTTCTCAACTTTTTATCTCAAGAATCAAAAAACAAAATCAAGAACAGATTCTGAATATTACTCTTATGAAAATTGCTAGAATAACACGCTTTTCATTAGCAAGCATTTCCTGAAGGATACAAAGTCTGAAATGCACATATATGCCTGTCATTATTAAGTCAATTGCAATCCACAAAAACTTGCCAGAAAGCCACACATTTTACAAGTAACTGACCAAAATGGCTATTAGCTTCTTTGCTCAAGAATTCTGGACAAAAGCTGCTCCTGTGGCATAGAGGATAAAGCCCTGTCTTACAGCCCAGTTGACATGGATTCGACTAGTGGCTTTGGCAGCTGATGGATCGACAAAAGGGATGGGCGTGCACTTTTGTTTTCTTTAATCATGCCCCTGTCTGGTTTAAAAAGACAGCAATGTTTTGCTAATGGAAGACTCTCTGTCTCACTCAATCCAATGAAACAGAAGAAACTGGGACATCCTAATGGACATAGGTGTCCATTTCTAGGTGTAGCCCAGAGTAGCCAAGCAGATCCAGATAATTGGTGTTGGGGCTTGGAAGATGTTTTTTGCTTTGTTTTGCATGTATGAGCCCTAGGCAGCTACCTGACCTTGTGGGTAGGAGCCCAGTCTAAGGACATTTTTTAGATACCAGCCCAGTAACATTCACTGAACTTTCCTTGAAAAACTACTGAATGATCTTGGAGATAGAAGCATTAATGTACAAATACCAAAAATAGCCTGAGACAGTCAGCTGTTTGGAGCAGTCCTTTTGAAAACAATCATATGCTTTGGTCTTAATTTATGTAAAAATGCTGCTTTTTAATTGTTAAGTTGGGGTAAAATAATGTGTTTTCAGTGATTTATATGATGAAGATAGACAGTGCTAGTACTACTACTACCACCACATCATACTTTCCTTTCTATCCATTTCTACTTTTATCTTGAAGTATCTGCTTCTTGTCTCTTTCATTAATTCTGTTTCTTGCATCTTGGGATGAGCTGTCCATAATCCACAATGGAGTTCTGCTATTTCTTGTGTAAAAAAATCACCATGTTTCATTTCTACTGTATCTATTTTTAACTTTGGAAATTGCTGTAGATTTACATTTTTTGTGGTTTTCTTGCACAGGATAACATGTATGAGTGATTTCTGATCTTTCATTGGTTTTAAAAATGATAATTTACCGTGTATAGCTGTATTACTCTCATTTGAATATACTTATTGCCTCTGCTATCATTTATTATTTACAGGTGCTGTGTATTGGCTCAAATTATTTAGATAAGCTGTTCTTAAGGATGTCAACAGTTGGCACCTATGTCTCTAATGCAAACAGGTAACCTGTAAATGGTTCATCTCCCAGGCCCATGCTTACACTTTTCAAGGGTATCAGAACTTGTCAGAGATTTGGGATGCATGGCTAGGCTTAAAAAGGCCCTTGTGGTTGTTAACCTAGTAAACACCTATGAACATATGGTATTTACTGGTTTCTTTGTTTGCTAACTGGGTAAATGAGCTGTTGCAGGGAAACTTTTTTAATTGTAGCCTGGGCCAAAAGCAAAGAAAGCTAAAAATATTCATGCAGACCAGTCTGAAACTACAGCAGGCAAGAGATGTGTGTTCAGTTTAGTGTAGACAAAAAATTATGGACAGCTCAAAAGTAGTTTGCAATATAAAAATATAGATACATATATAAGATCCTAAAATTTGAAGATTAGATTGAAAAGCAATTAGATTACAACAAATAAAGAGCACACAAGTTTGCTATATAAACTGAAGTACACCTAGTAATATAAACATTGCTACTTGTCTTCAGAGATGACTGCGGTGGTGGTGCTGCGGTAGCGTTGTCGCCTCACAGAAAGACGTTGTCCCGTTCGATTCTCAGCTAAAGCGTCTTCTGTGTGGAGACATGCGTGAATGGGCGTACCTTCGTTGAAGGTTGTACATCATGGCTGGCAACTTGGTATGTAAAAATCTGCTGCCATTCATTAGCGAACCAGAGTTCTGCTGTGGTGACCCCTAACCGGGAAAAGCTGAAAGATACAACAACTTGTCTTCAGAGATGATGCCACCAGTCCCTAATAGAGACTGGTTTAATATTAATTCAAGGTAGACCAGATAAAATTGGTATAAGCTGCATTTAGTTGCTGTTACAAATAATAAAAAAAGGAACAGAACTATCTCTTATCTCTGAGGCAATTGTAGCTTGTTAGTATAGCTGGCTCAGTATTAGTCTTTATAGATGCATATTGGAGTGACTACTTTTTTGTACTACTGGGTGATCCAAGGGATTGGCTGTAGACGTTGCATTGAGTAGTTTGCTCAGTGGAACATGTCCTTTAAATATTACATGGTGTAGTCTCAGTAGACGGTTCTAAGTACGTTCATTAACTGGGAGATAGGTCTTTGTATGCGTTTGATATCCTCCAGCTACATTTGTATATTGTATGATTTTGAACAAGTCACTTAACCAAACAGTGCTCCTAAGATGAGACCAAAAAAAGGTCCACGTAGGCCAGTGCTTTAACCTGGTTAATAAATAAAAAATGATTGAAAATGAACAAACAAGGGGTTATTATATTAGTGAAGTATACACATTTCAACAGTGAAAAGAGAGACATGTATTTGACTTATGACCCGAGATGTCACTCCATTCTGGAAGTACCATAATTTTTTGTGCATTTTTAAAACATTCTTGCCTAAGCATGACACTATAGCATCCTGTACCTACCCTCTGTGAAGCAGAAGTGACACCATTACCTGTGGTATGTTTGGACATGTCTCAAAGCCTGTCCTGTATCTCTGCCCTCATTTATTTCCTACAAAATGGATTTGACATAATTACTAGGGGCATGCTGGGGCCATTAGTACTGTGGTTATAAATGCAGTTACCATTGTGCCTATGTGCAGCCTACTTATCTTTTGCAAAGGTGCAGGTAGAGGACATAAAACTGGACAAAGCAGTCTCTTCTCAAGTTTTGATGTCAAGTGTTTTTACAATTATAATGAGTAAAGCAATGGCCTCTGATATAAATCAGATCAGATGACTGCCAAAACAATTCTTTTATGATAATCCCGAATCAGTCAACCCAAATGTTTTAAGATTAGATAATTTCCAAAACAGCTTGGTATAAACACAGTGGCTTATGGAGTGCCTATAGAGAAATAAGATCATTTAGGAGCTTGGCTCAGATTTTGAAATTAAATTATGAAGCCTAAAAGAATAATGCTGTTTAACAGAAAACAAAAGAATCAGTTCTGTATATTATAAAGAGGGGAGAATTACAGAGAGAGTATTTTGCTGAAGTTCAGTTTGCACCTACAATGCATCAAACTACTGGTTAAGTTCACGTTGGGAATGAGAACCAGGCTGTGCACCACACATTTTGCACAGTTCAGATGATATAAGACTACGTCACTCAGCCTTTAAGCTTTAACATTCATAGTACTGTGCTTCAAAATCATAGCAAAGGGTCAGAAATAACCGCTTTCTTATTTTTCAGAATAGAAATTATTTAGACTATAGAACTCATTAATTTAGTGATAACAAATCTTCACACAAGCTTAGCTTAGTTTAGTAAAGTTTAAACCATTGAAGAGGTTTAACTTTAAGATGAATAACTGTCGATCAAAGAGAAACAATGTTTAGTCTGAGGGCAGAATCATAGCACTATGCTTAAATTGTATCATTTGAGAGGAATGCATGGTATTTTATGTAAAATTCAGAAAAATTGCTTACACGGAAGAGTAAGGCCAGTCTGGACATTGTAGCCCGACACTGTTGCCTGTGAAGTAGGAAAGATATCAAGTGATGGAGACTGAGTAAGTGGGCAGTTCGCTGATAGAAATACAACAGCTCACATATTGACTGGAACAGTGTTGTGGCTATCCCATGACTTTCTGAGCATAGGAGCATGCATGTAGCGTGTCTGCAATAATTTGCATTCATATATGCAACAACATGCTCCTACCAGTACAGTTGTTATCCTACCTAATAGCTATACAGCAAAGTCCTTGCTATTTTCTATATTATAAATGGGAAGGAAGTGAGTATATAGGACAGGCAGAAAGGGAGGAGAGCTAGTAGAGGAACACAAAGAAGGGAAAGCAAGAGTGGTATAAAGGTAGGTAAACAAACAAGGTTATATGTGTTTTTTGGGACACATGCCTTTTTTACATCTAGAGGATGGGGGGATAGCATGGGGAAGGTGTGGGTAGGAAAGAACGTATAAAGATGGCAGTCGGGGCAGACAAGCAAACACAGCAAATAGATGAAGACCAATAGGTAGAGCCTACACTGGTGGAGTATAGGGGAAAAAACCCTGACTACAGACCAAGCAACTTGAATTTGACTAGTAGCTTAGAAGCTTAACAGTGCTGGCAGGGAGGATGGCTATAATGATTTTTTTTGGGGGGGGATGATGGTTCTTGCCTGGCTTGCGGAGTGGTTTCACTGAAAGGGCCCTGTTGGAGAATAGAAGCTCATCAGGCAGTGTTTGTAGGGGGTAAGATGGGGGAATCTGATTATGGCTGCCCAAGCCACTGAGGTTAGCCCCTGTTGGCATATGTGAGAGAGCACCCATGCACAAACTGTAGAAGTATAGGTGGCCCTCACTGTGAAACGAGAACTAATGTCACCACTGGGGTTGGGGTTAGGTTCATAACATGAAAAATGATCTCTATGTCAGGAGCTGACAATAGCCTGGATGACATCACTTTAGAGGTCTGACTATTGGTAGACATGGTGCAAAAATACCCTCAATAAAAAACAAAATGGCCAACAGCAGAGGTGCTGATATAAATGCAGAGGGGAACACATGGAAGATACACAGACAAACAGAGCATGGAGAGTTGGTGATAGACAGGACTGGACTAAAAACTAGGAAAGGAACTGAGACACAAGGAAAGGGAACACCATGATGAGGATAGGGTGGAGCAGGCCAGCTAGTCAGGGCCAGGCAGCTATGGAACTCCACCAATCATGTGAGGAAGTGCTGCAGAGTATCAATGTGTGTCATCCAACAGACCACCAAAACCTTTATCAGGTCTTTCACATTTTGCTGGGTGACATGTCAGGAGAACCCTACACCTGTAACCAAAGACAGGCCACAAAGGGAGTACCAAGGAGACCTCCAGGTGACCTACATTAATCTGCTACAGAGGTGGAAATGAAGATTGCTGGACCCAGCAGGTGATAAGGCAGATGCATAGTGGCACTGCATAAAATGTGAATAAAATGAAGGACAAATAAAGAAAGAAATAAGACAGCAATATAGATAAGCAGAAAAGCAAAAGCAATTATCAGTAGCATGTCCTAGATTGGGTGGCAGTACAGTACACTTAGGAATGAAATGCCATTAAGTATGTAATGGCAAACCACAAACAATATAGAGCCCTGAAACATATATATGTGCACCACAAGAAGTAAGATTAAATTCCATCATGGCATTTACACTGTACATAGATTGCAAACAGTGCATCTTGGAGGGGAAGCGAAGGCTGAGCTGAATATTCCCTGAACATGTAATGCCTAGCCACAGGAGCTTACCGGCACTTGGTAGACTTGGCCTACTAAATGATGCCCTGTAATGCAGCATGGAAACCATGCCCCATATATATCGCCACATAATTCCATAATGAATGCACATGGGACTCCCAACCATGCCATGACATATGACAGCCATCAGGAAACATCATCCAGCAGTTTGTTAGAGTCATGCGTATGGTGCACCAGATGTAACTAGCACAGGGAAGGTTGGTGGAATGACCAGTGTAAGAGTAAGGCATAGGAGACTGACTAGGCCATTGTGTAGTAATGGCAGGATGGATGTCTATAGATGTGGCACTGAATGATGCCAGACACTCAGGTCCAAAGTAGACAATGATACCCAGGATGCTGGTGGCACACCAACTGTCAAGCCATCTGCAACATGCTGCCACTACTAGGAATCTTTGGTGATAGGATGGACAGTAGAACAGTTCAACCTGCAGTGGCAAAGTATATAACACAGATAGCAAGGTAAGGCTGTAAACAATGGTTAAAATGATTATTAGCAATGCAAGTATGGACAACAGAGCTGGTGCCTAACAGATATGCAACTATAACGCCAATTTCATATACATACTACAACACCAGAACAGTCTTTCTGCCACCTCTAGCATATCAACTATTTCTTCTCTATCTTACCAGGTGCCGAAACACAGAAAGAAAAAAAAAAAAGAAATAAACATGTCCATGAATGAATCTTTTATTACTCTAAAGGGCTGCTCCACAGATACCCACTGATATGGGTATGGGGAGCACAGGTTTTGTTATGATGGATCTATGCAGTATGGGGAGTGCAGGTGTGTTGGGATGGATCTGTACTGTATGGGGAGTGCAGGTGTGGTTAGGATGGATCTATACAGTATGGGGAGCACAGGTGTGGTTATGATGGATCTATGCAGTATGGGGAGAGCAGTTGTGTTAGGATAGATCTATACAGTATGGAGAGTGCAGGTGTGGTTATGATAGATCTATGCAGTATGGGGAGCACAGGTGTGTTGGGCTGGATCTATACAGTATGGGGAGCGCAGGTGTGGTTATGATGGATCTATGCAGTATGGGCAGCACCGGTGTGGTTATGATGATCTATGCAGTATGGGGAGCGCAGGTGTGGTTATGATGGCTCTATGCACTATGGGGAGTGCAGGTGTGGTTATGATGGATCTATGCAGTATGGAGAGCGCAGGTGTGGTTATGATGGATTTATGCAGTATAGGGAGCGCAGGTGTGTTTATGATGGATCTACGCAGTATGAGAAGCACGGGTGTGGTAGAATGGATCTATACAGTATGGGGAGCGCAGGTGTGGTTATGATGGATCTATGTAGTACATAAATACATTAGTCTCCCCACTACAGACGTGAAGAATAGTTACTGTGATAAGGACACACAGGCCATTTGCACATGTGAAGAATGAGTGGGTATAACTGTAAGACCATTTTGTTCAGAGGTACATAGCAAATCTCTTAATTTCTTAGCAAAAAAAAGTCACCAAAGCCAAAAAAATAATGAGGGGACAGAGGTAAAAAAATAGGGAGAAATTTTAAATATTCCTCTTATAAACTTAGAAAGGTGCTAGAATAAAATATTATGATGTTAGCATTTATTTTCTGAAGGATAAGAAGCTTGAACTAAAATGTCTGTCATTATTTAGTTACTTCAGTCCTCAATTTGCCAGAAAACCACAAATTTTATGAAGAGCAGATCAAAATTATGAGACAAAAGTTTAGACAGTCTGTGAAAGTCTGGACAGTTGAGAGGATGTATGGTTCATAGCTGCATACTAGGCTAATGACCATTTGGGCCTTTATAAGCCTAGCCATGTATCCCAAATATATCCCACATTTTTTGTGCCTCAGAGGTTATTTAAATGGTATATGTTAGCTAGGGAATGAATTATGGGTTGCCTCTGTTCATTAGAGACCAAGGTTCTAGACCAGGGTGAATTCAAAATTTCCATCCACTTCTCCAGGTTATGCTTGAATAGGGTAAGGGAAGAGCTCCACTTCCCTTTCCTGGAACAGGCTTCCCACATATGTGAATTCTCTGAGACATGTACCTGTCCCTCTAACATGTTCTATTTATTCAGAAGCAAGGTTTAAGCCCACAAATTGACTAGTTTTGAGGCTACTGGTGTGGATATGCAAAAGGTCCATCACAGTGGGATCCAAAGATGCCTTGCATAAAAGACACAGACTGCCTCTCAACAGTCTGTAGGAAACAGAGTATAAAGAAATGGTTTTGAGGCAGTCTGCATAGGCCATGTCTGTAATGCCTTGTATTCTTTTTGTGAGGAACCACTGCAGACATTCCAGTTGCTGTATCTACTTAGTCAAGTACATGGGGGCATTGTGGTCAACGATGGCTCTGATAAGGACTGAATACAGTGGTACAATAACCTCCTCGGATCTAGATGCCATGCCCTTGCTTAGAAGTTTAGCAAAATAGCAAAATTTCCTTGCTACTTTAGATAAATGTTGGTCAAAGGTCAGGCTATTGTTTAAGTACATTCCCAAGTACCTGACTACTAAGTCTAATCTTAGGGGTGTGTTGTCAATGAGGTAGTTTCCAAGTGTAGCTGACTTCCCAAAGGATACTATTATACATTTTCTGGCACTGAGTTTTAAGCTGTGGCTTTGGCACCAGTTATTTGTCTGTCTTAGTCCTTCTTGAAAGATGTTTGTGTCTTGGGGGAATTCTCTGACCACTCCCAGTTTGCAATCATCTGCAGACTTGGTCAGCCAGAGGCCCTTAACATTGGCCTTGACTTCTGAGAAGTAAATGCTAAAAATGAGTGGACCCAGCACAGAGCCCTGAGGGCCTCTGCTAGTGACCAGCCTCTTTGTAGAGGTGGCCTCTCCTGTCCTAACTTTGTTTGTCCTATCTGAGAGCTAACTGCTATCCAATATATAAAATAAGGGTTTATGCATAATACTATGAGTTTGCTTACAATGCCTGAGTGAAGTGTCATATCAAATGCCTTAGCCAGGTCAAGGTAGGTAGTATGCACCATTTTACCCTCATCCATTGCCTTGGTGACCTTTTCAAAGAAGTCATCCAGGTTGAGTAGGCATTATTGGCCCTTGATGAAGCCAAATTGGATTGGATCCAGTGTCTGAAGGTTTCCTATGTTATTATTAATCATCTCCATATTAATTCTTTCCATGGCTTTGCATATGAGACTATTCAGACTTATGGGTATGTAATTTCCAAAGTCTGATAATTGACCACCCTTGTGAAGAGGGATGACCATTGCAGTTCTCTGTTCATGTGGCACAAAACCTGTTTGGAGGCTATGGTTAAAGATTGTCTCCGGTGGCCCTGATAGGTCATATTTCAGGCAACTGAGCTAGCATCTTGGGATATTATCAGATTCCACAGATGCAGTGTTTTTGGCCTTAGACAGAGTGCCTCTAGGACCTGCTCTCTAGTGATCATTGGGATGTTATGTTTGATGGTAATTCCTGAGAGGCAGCCAGGAGGGTGAGAGATGGGGTAATATTGGAGCTAAATTTGCCAGCCAGCAGATTTGCTATATCTTTAGACTCTGTGAATCTGATTCCATTTACTACCAATTTGCCAGCCTGTTGTGTACTGCTTTTGAGGATTTGGACATGGCTTTGTGGTTGTCCTTGGCCTGGGGTGCTATATTTACCTCACAATTGGATTTGGTAGACTTAATTTCCCTCTTAATTGTTTGCTTGATGAGAGCTTTTATCTTGATGGGCTTTGCACTTCCTAATTTTTAACTATGACTCTCTTCCTTTTATTGTACAACCTATTTACATTTGGATTCCACTAGGGTGGTTTGTTTTTGGATTTTGTTCTGGGTTTATTTTTGGTAGGCACAACTGTTTCTATGCAACTATTAACATGATCATACAGGGTTTTTGTGAACAATTCTGCTTAAACTACTTTGTTCTTCAGGTTTGGAGCAGATTTAAAATTTGCCAGGTTATCACTTAATAGGAAATTAACCTTAGAACAGTTCTTGACTGTTCCACGGTTTGGTGGTGCAGAGTTGATTTTTATATCGAATGAGACAGCTTTATGGTCTGACCTTTACTTACCAGACACTACATGGGGGAGGCAAGTGTTCTCCCATATTTCTGAGTACCAGGTCCAGTATGTTTGTACCTCTAGTGAGCATATGGATTACCTTGCACAAGATGTTTGTGTTTACAAAGTCTAGGAATCTCTGGGCTTACAACTTTGTGGTCATGTAGAATTCACAGTTTATAGATGAGTAGTTAAAGTCTCCATGAATATGTTATTGGGTTAAAAGGTGAGTGTCTCTAGTAGGTCAAAGTATGAGCTGTAGGTTTCATGGGGCATGGTGGGTGACCTACTGCAATTCTTTTACATGGAGAAATTGAATTGCATCATCCTGTTTTACTAACCTTGAGGTATGTTTTCTATTGATGTACATTGAGGCATAGCCACCTTTGAGTCCCTGCTTGTGCAGCAGCTGGTCTAAATGTGGAGGGTACTGTAGCCTTGCACTGCTAAGGTCCACCCTGTAGCTTTAAACCCTGTCTTGCTACCTGCACAGGTGTCTGCATTCTCCAAGGTGAGGAGAACTTGAAGGGAGAGGAACATCTTGTTTAAACTCCTGTCATTGAGCAGAACACATTTCTATTCCCTTGCGTGATTTTGCTACATTGGAAGGATTGTTGGTATAACACTGTCTAAAAAAACACTATGGTGGAGGACAGTGCTTTAGCCAATATTTAAAGGTCTAAAGGGGATAGGTGCAGACATCTTTGGCAGAGGAAAGTGGTTTGTTGACAATATCTTACCATACTGACAAATATTGTACCCCCTCCTTGGAATGACACCAGAACCTAAGACAATTGTTAAAGTACATCATCTTTTCTTATTGTTGGATCATCCTTGGTGAAGGTAGAATGCTGCTCAATGCTAGGCTCATACCAGCCTTGGACATACAGTCTGAGAGCTCATATAGTCTATGGAGGTATGTCTCAGTTCATTACATGTACATGGACTATGACTGAGTCTTACTGGTACTTTTAGATGCTGGTTCCTGATAGGCAACTGACCGTAACTTTCTCCTTTTTCAATCCGATGATTAGGGCATCAGTATATCTCACAACAGAGTCCTCTATGACTACAGTATTGGGTAGTGTGCCAGCTTGCCTTATGGGCTTTGTAGTTGAGGTTCCACAGGGTGTGGCTGTATGTGCAGTGTTTGGTGTTATGACAGAGTGTTTTGGGGTTTGCTGAGGAAAACTGTTGTAGGTGGAATGTCTGGGAGATCTTTGGGGTTTAGGAAGATTGCATTTAAGTGCCTCAGCATATGTTGGTCTATGGTCTGGTGCATACTATGTGTGATGGGTGTAGTGTGTTACTGATGCATCTTTTGCAGTCTCTATCAGTTTCATTAAGGATGAGTTTATTGTCAGTGAACATGAGATAATTGGTACATTGTTCCAGGAAGCTGATATCTTCCAGACTGGTGGCGGAGAAATTGAGAATGTTCATATCCATGTTGTCGGGTCCTTTTTTAGGTGAAACAACAAGGGTGCGGTACAAGAGTGGTTAGTAACTTGGGAGCATTAGAGACTAGAATCATCCAGGCTGAGAAGTACTTTTATTTGAAAACATTGCACTTATCTAAGTTATTTAAGTGTATGCTGTTGTTTTTTTGCTTTCCACTGTACTTGATGCTGCATAAATTGTTTGAAAAAAAAAACAATTAAAAGCATTGTCTTAGCTAGTTATTGAATTGGTTTCTGTAAGTTTCTCACTTGTAGTAAACTTTGTGACCTGGGATTACTCATCTAGTGGAAGTAGGGGGCAGCCTGATCTGTCCAAGTTGGGAAACACATAGGAAGGCTTAAAGTGAGGTTTTTTTTTTTGGCCTGAAGGCTGTTATAGCCTTATCTCAACCTGGGTGCCACTAGATGCTGCGAAGATGAGTACACAGGTGAGGGAGACAATCACTGTTGAGCTCTGTAAGAATGAGCTGTTGATGGGGGGAGGCGTTACATGCTAACAAGGGGATGGGGTATGCTGGGAGGAGTGAGAGAGATCTCTGCAACAATAATCACGGAGTTTACAGATTACAGATCTGTGGACCATCTGCTGTGTTAAGGATGCACAGGTCATTGGCAGGTGGGAAAGTGACTGAATAACTGTAAAACTTTTTTATTTTTGGTGAGGGCTGCTCCACAGCAACCTGCCAACATGAGGTATGGTAGTGTGGACAGGGAGGGTAGCAGTACTAAATGCAGAAAGACAGGGCACAGGTATAGGCAGCAGCAACCCACTAATGTATGGCTTTGGGTCTTTGTGAAGCAGACCATGCCCCCTGAAAGGCAAATCAGCAGGACAGGCACTGCACAAAGTCTGCCTCTGGGGATCACATAAGGATACAGTGGACAGCGTGGAGTGGGAAGGACATACTGCATACCTGAGAGAGGACATGCTAAATACGTGTAAACTGTTAGTGTGCAAGTCACAACACAGTCCATCCTCATGCTGGCCTTCTGAACCATACAGGGTTGACTGCCCTGTGATACTGGAGTATCATAGGTGTGGCACCTTAAGGTGGCTCAGCTGCCACATGGCTACATCACCAGTACCAATGGTGCTGCACATATTTTGTGCTTGTTCACTGACCAAAGGTGCACGCCTACATTTACAGTTAGATAAATGGCAACTAAAGAGTGGAAATGCCTTAAGAAGTTCTACTAGGCAAAGATCAATGTGCCACTTCAGGCCTTCTGTGACTACATGACAATACTGAATATGGACAAGAGTGACTGGACATTCCAAGGACATATGTTGTATGAGCTGGTGGAGGATGTTAATGCAGAAAGTGGCCATAACAGAAACATTAGGTCTGTCACAAGGTAATCAACATGATCCTGTATGCCCGTAACAAGGCCCAAACCATCACCCCTGATTAGATCCTGTTGTCCCTGTCTGGAGAGACTGAAAGGACCTGATACAACAGCAGAAGCCTGAATGTGGGAGCTGAACTAGACTCACCATCTTATGTCTCTGTTGTGGATGCACAAGACTGGTATTTCCTTTTGTAAGCACAGCATTCTATTATTTTAGCAGTACTGCATTTTATTTTATTTTTTAATTAATCACACTTTACTAGTCACTGCTTGTAAAATCAAAACATTATCACAGCCTTTTAAATATACATAGAAATGTATAATTTGCAATAATTATGACCAAATGTGCTCCAATTATACCTTAGTCTTCAACTTTTTTTTAGCAATAAATAAAATAAATAAAAGTCACATAACTATTTACAGTGGTTTACCTATGAGCCATTGATAGCTTTTTTTTGGCTCACCTTTCATCGAAAATTTAATTTACACTGAATCAAAAATCCCTCAAAATGATATATCAACTGTCATGGCTGCACCACAGTGCAGAAAAGGGGGAAAAACCCTGGAAAGCCTACCACAGGCATGCATATCACAATACTTTGAGATGAAACTCACCAAGACTTAATATCTTTGCAATGAGGCGTCAGACAATTTGTAGGTATGCTATTTACAATACAAACTTTTGTTTCCAAACCCATTTCTATGTAAGCTTTATCTGTCTATCTATCTATCTATCTTTCTATTTAACTATCTATGTATGTATATATCTATAATGGAAACATTGAATTACGTTAACGCAACAGTTGGTTAACATCTGTTCATCTGTTTATTTCCCTTTCTCCGATATTCTGTGATCTCTGAATTAGTATATATAATAAGCAGGAGTTATGAGTGGCACAGCCCCTACATGGGGAGTACATGGAAGCTTTCCTTCCTGCACAAAATTATTTTTTTTTACTTAATTTTTAAATTAGAATTTTTGAATGTGTCAAGGTTGTTTCTCAGTGCATGTGCTAGTATGTTGACATTGTCAATGTTTTATGGTCGATGTTTGGGTGTTTCGACAATAGTCAGTATACCTATTACACCTATATAGGTATCCTCTAAAATTATAATGCCCAGGTTTTATTGTGCAAAGCTTTTGGGTTAATATCCTTTTTCAGTGCATATAAAAACAACTATCCAATATATTCAGTTTATAACACTTTCAAAAAATCATGTAACACAGCCCCCTATCACAGTGTCATCAATTAATTAAAATATTCAAACATTCTTAAAAACAAGTACAACATTAAAAAGTGAATGTTTACAAAACAAACAAAAAAAGCTTAAAGGCAAAACTTATTTATATCTCATCTGTTTTCTAATAATTTCTAATTAGAAAACAGATGAGATACAAATTGAATATACTGGATAATTGTTTTTATATGCATTGAAGAAGGGTATTAACTCGAAAGCTTTGCTCAATAAAACCTGGGGGTTTCAGAAGTCTTGACTTTTTTAGGATTCTCTGCTTTGTTCTTGACTTTGCTCACCACAACTTTTCATCTGACTTTTGGTTTGTGATTCCAGTTACTCTCATGGGGTAATATATACTTATCGACCATGGGATGGGTAAGGCCAGTCTATAACCAAATGGGATAGGTTATTTCGAGAACAAAAGGGGAAATTGGCTAGGCTTAAAATATCCCACAAGGGCAGCTAGCCTAGTACTTTTATTTTTTCAGACTATATGGTGTAGCCAGTATTTGCATACAAATAAGTGACTGTGACTGAAGAAATGTGTTTTCGTGATAGATAGAGACCAGACATTGCTATAGCCAGGTGTATGATCTGTAAGTGATGGTGCATAAATTAATTTTTTAAGGGGGCAATATTTTGACCAACTTAAAGATATTAACTGATCAGTCCTTCAATACCTAAAAGATATAAAAAGGTAAAAGTGAGTCAAGTAACTGGCTGTAACTAGCCACTGTGATGCATCCAAAGTAAATTTCTTTTATATGTATTTGATTTCTGTGGTAAAGCACTGATCTCCATAGACCTTTTTCAGGCTCGGCCTGGGAGCGGTGTCTAGTTATATGACTTACTCCAATTCACACAGTTACGCATTGGAGGCCGAGGGAATTAAACCTTGCACCAGTGCACCACATGAAAGAATTGTTAACAGCTCCTTAATCCTCTAAGCCAACTACCAGACAGTCAGGCTTACAAATTACAAACTGATTAGCTGAATGATTTTAATATGAGAACAGTAGTAACTGTGAGTAATTACACATTTAGAATATATGCCATAGAGAAAACAGTAGAAAGTTGGGTGTACAAATCTGAAATTTCTGGCTGCGGCTCTGAGTCCATGCAGTAAAGACATTTATTTTTATGAGTTAGTCAACAATTTCTAATTTGCTATTGATCTTGTATGGTGTTGTTGCTAAAACAAAGGGTGAGAATGCTTTATATTACATTATTTATCATATATCAATATGTACTTTGAAATGTTTTCCCAAAATACAGTTTCTGAATACATTGCAAAAATTGACAGAGGATGCCAAGTTAATGCAATCACTAGAAGCTGGCCCGCCAGAAATCCAGCAGCTTTTAAATCGTATAATACAACATGGTACATTTCAAGCAATTCACTTTAAATAACACACTTCAGCATCTCATTTCCAATAAAGTGGTGTAATAACGCTACTCATGGCACTCTCCTCTGCGATATTCTACACTGGGGTACAGTGTCTCTGTGGTTTTGGAGAGCAATGATCCAAAACAGAAATAAGACCCTGTACTGTTTTAAGACATTAAGTATGGACATTAATCTAACTGATATTTTGGAACTACTATTGAATGTAATAAAGTCAAAGCAACCAGATTTACCAATTCTTCTGCCATTACTATAGGATCATTTACATACTGTATCTTTATTCAGATATTGTAGACCGCATGTGTGATAGTGATGTATGTTTCTACTCTGATGTTTGGGAACTACGGACAAAATAATAAAAGTATTACTCTATGTTATAATAACCCGATTATATGTCATCAGAAAATGTTATACTAATACCATGACTATTCCTGTAGACGTTGTGACTGTAAAGCTTCATGAACTTTTCACTGAGAAGTCATTTGGAATGGCCATCAGTGACTAAAATGTACACCATCTCTCATTTATCCACCTCGTACTGTAAAGAACAAGCAGGAGGGTCACAGCTTGTGAAAAACCTCATGGCACCCATGACATATACAACTGGGTTATAAGCAACATATTTAGAGTTCTGTTTAGGAAAAACATCCCAAACAGATTTAAGACCTCCATTAGATTACTGTAACACTGTAAAAGATGCTACTGCAAATTATATAAATTAATTTACATAGTTATGATGAAAACATCTCCAGGAGGGATGATTACAAATGTGATTTAATTTTTCATTTTATCATTTGTTAAATGCATAAGGGGGCTACTCCATGAAGCCATAACCCAAGCCTTAGGGGCAATAGTAAATACAATAAATGGACTAGTTAATGTAGACCGTGCTAGTTAATGTAGACCGTACTAGTTAATGTAGACAGTACTAGTTAATGTAGACAGTTGTAGCATGTTTTGTGTTGAAGAACTGTGGGAGGAAACTGGAGTACACAGAGAAAACCCATGGAATCTTGAGAGAGCATACATAAAAACTAAAATGGACCCTGGAGAGCTGAGATGCTTTTAGTCAGTCTGTGAACTCAAAAAGAAAACTGTAAAGAAAAGAAATCAAATATAAATCAATAAAAATGAGAAGCTAACGGGCACATTTTAGACAAATTTCTGTGGATCAAGGTTGAATGTAATTAGACTCGGATTTCAGCTTTTCATGCTGCCAAGACAATAGAAGTGCTCATTATGCTAAAATAAACTGGCATAACCTTTTCAGCCTATCAAGCTCTGTTTTTGCCTTTGCTTTAGAAAAGAACTTTAAAACCTTAAAAAATAGATGACTTTTTCAGCTTGTCAACATTTACTTTTCTTGCTGACCTTTCCATTGACTTCTACATTCTCCAAATAGGATTTTAAAACATGTTTATGGGATTTTGCTGGCTAGTCTGTCACCATTAGCTCTATTTTGGTACTTCGGATCAGGACTTTAAAATGTCATTTATGAAGTTACGGTATGGATTTGTGAAATGTACTGGCTGTACTGCTTCTGTTCGACTAGCTGTCTTGATGCTTGCATTTCATCTTAAAAATTGTAACTACTCATGTACACTCCTAACACCCCCAAAACAAGGCTTTACTGTACAAATCACGCCACCAAACCCCCAGAAAAAGATGTCATTGCACAGACAACTCCTTCAATCCCACAAAACAAGACTTCACTCCATAGGCGACATTTTCAAATCTTCAAAGTAATGTTTTACTGCAGAGATCACACCTTTACTGTCATAAACTGCTTCAAGTTCACACGTTGATTTTATTTTATTGATATGTTTATCTTTTGCTACTTCACTGCTTCCTTCAAAGTTGTTAGTGGGAATTTTACTTGTGGTTATTTTATTTCTTTGACACACTACTCTGGGTGAGTTCTGCCAGGTATTCATGTTCTTTGGTTGGTAACACCTTTACACTCACAAAACAAGACTTCACTGCACAGGCCACTCCTTCAGTCTCCAAAATCAAGACTTCTCTGCACAGACTACACCTTCAAACCCAAAATAAAGACTTCACTGCACAGTTCACTCCATCAAACCCCAAAACAAGATCTCTTTTCACATATCACACCTTCAAACCCCCAAAGCAAGACGTCAGTACTCGGAGTATACCTTCACACTTGCAAAACAAGACTTCACTGCACAGATCCCTCCTTTAGTCACCCAAAACAAGACTTCAGTGCACAGACTACTGCTTCAGTACCCCTAAACAAAACTTCACTGCACAGGCCACACATCTAAACCTCCAAAGCAAGGCTTCAATGCACAGATCATGCCTTTATGCTTGCAAAACAAGACTTAACTTTATAGACCATTCCTTAAGCCCCCACCCCCCAAAACAAGACTTCACGGCACAGATCACTCCTTCAAGCTCTCAAAACAAGACTTCACTGCACACACCACTCCTTTATTCTTGATCTAAAAAGTATAACAATCTCTTCCTTCCTGACTTAAAGATAAGTCATCTTATTCCAAATTTCACTCCTATCTAAAAGCTCATATCAAGTCTCAGGTAAAATGCAAGTGCATTGTCTCTGGACTTATAATTTAACCATCACTAACCTTACTCTCTGCACACTGGCTCCTTCAACTTCTCTGTCTTTTCTGTGTATCAGTAACAAAACTGACTTACTGAACTGGCTTCTGGAATTTACTTCATATAATGCTTCACCTTGTGTGTGACTGCTAGTGCAACCCAGTGGTGACGTGGAGGGTGGGTACTACCCCCTCCCTGTGATGCCAAGGATGAGGATTAATGAAACTGAAAATCTGGGGTCTACTTCACTTTGTCGTAAGCTGACAATATTGAGTCTGATATTGCTGACACGACAATATCAAAAGTGAAGAACTTCGTGCAAGTAAATGGAAATCTCTGTAAGGGGAGATTTACATTTACCTCAATGTAGCATGATCTCAGAGTTGGTATATTTAAGTATGGGTGGTGTGGGGGGTGCAGCCCCCCACAGGGGGGGTGCAGGGGGGCTTGCCCCCTGCCAACGCCATTTATTTTTTTTAATTTTTTTTTTTTTTTATGTTATTCCATGTTTTACTTAATCAATCAATAAAGTTCGACCTTTATTGATTCGATTAAGTAAACTTTTGATAACGTGATATAGATGCGAAAATCTGTGTGTACTCACTTGCCCTGTGGCCTTTGCATATTCTTCTCCTGGGTAGTTATACATGGAGAGGATTTGCTGTCTTGTTCTTTCTTCCCGTGCCTCACTATTATGACTCATTGCTATCCTAACAATACAGGAAATTCTACTCCAAAAGGACTGAGTGTGACTCATGAATCTTCATGATGATCTGTCAAGCAAACTTTAAAAAGTTATTTTTGCAGCATTTTAGACTCAAGCTGACAGTGGAAAGACTGAATATTTGGATCTAGCCTAGAGGTGAGAATCCCAAGCCAGCACAAGAAGAAGTAAATCCAGAGAACCTCCCTGAATAAACACACTAATTCATCAATCGGAGAAACATCCCCATGGCAAATCCTCTGGAGGCACATGAGGCACAGGAAGAAGGAACAAGACAACAAAACCTCCCCGCGTATAACTACCCAGGAGGAGGATATCCAAAGCCCATAGGGCAAGCAAGTACATGCAGATTTCATATCATGCTTGTGTACATGTTGTACATATAAATGCTTACTCTGTTTTATTAATTCTGACACTGAAATAAGTCCATTGGGATCAGTGTTGTACCCCACTTAATATACTTAAATTAAAAAAAAATACATTACCCTCTCTACTATTTAGATTAAATTGTATTTGAGAGTAGTTAATTAAACTTTCTCAAACTACATTAGGTAAATTTTGAGGCTGCGATTTTATTTCAATTAACTATTGTGCTGCTTCCACTGACTTGTGTCCATGGAGGGTGTGGAGAAGGCATTCTGCAATTTTTACAGTTCCTGTGGTTATGATGAACTATGATGTAATTGTGAAAATAGGCTAGCAAATTATAATGCTGCAGCATACTAATGAATGACTGCAAATTGATCATTAATTATTATTTTCCCAGATTTCACCTTTGCCAAATTGGATGCAAATTGTGCAAATTTTGATTTCAACATATTTTTGGGTTTTGCTAAGGGTGAATCATTTTGTTGGAATATAGCTTCAGCACTGGATGGGAGAGCTGTCTAAATATGATTTAAAAGTCTGACTGACCTGCATTGTTGTTACATGCCAAATGAACTGTGATATACATTGTAGTGGTAAGAGTAAGGAATTTTGTGACGATACTTAAATGCAGTCCTATTAATTACCCTGGTTGAACAACCTTGATTATAGTATCCTCTTTTATTTTTTCTCATTTGAAAACTATCTTGTTTACTGATAGGAAGTGTTCAGTACAACATTGCTGGTTTTGTATTTATGATCCCTTTTGCATTACTTTTAAAGGATTCAGAGGAGTTTCAAGGCTATGTTAATGTAATGACCATGTACACTTTACCAATATCAATCCTCAGGCATTCTATCTTTCTCAGTGAGGGACAGACTACTTAGTCTTGAGGCCAAGCTTGAATTTTCAAGGATTAATTTGAAGGAAGATAATGAATTGTATTGCGTAACACTCAGACTCTGCTTATTCCAGAGGAGCAGAACTGCTGGTTGTACTGTTAAAAGACCTACAGAGTGTATCTATGGAGGGCAACCTACAAGTGTTGGAAATACCTCAAGCTGTGCTAGTTAATGCCAGGAATCATCTTTGGATTGCTCCATACTGTCAGCCTGGGGCTATCACATCTTTATGTTTAGAAAGGAATTCAGGGTAGTTACTGATATTTCTGATACTGAGTGCCATGAGTTCACAGATTTTTGGTCAAGTGATGCTGCCAAATTGCATTCAGTATGTTTGGTAAGAAGGGAGTGAGTGTTGCCAGACAATGTTAACCACTGCACCACTGCATCACCCAATTTGACAACATTGATAGAACAATGATGATCCACAGAGAAGCATAATGTAAGAAAATACCTGTTGTTGGGTTTTGATGCAGAGAAACCATTCAATAGACTAAGCTGGGAGTTTGAGTAGGGCAATGGAAGTGTTTGCTTTCCCTGATACAATAACAAATTTAATTAGGAGGATATATGAGGGATCAGAGGCAAAAATTAAAGTGGGAGGGTTCCTCTCTGACAAATTATGTCTGAACAGAGGAAGCAGGCAGGGGTGTCCTCTTTCCCCTCTGTTATTTGCTTTGTGTTTAGAGCCAAAGAAAATACTTTGCTGGAAAAGCTCACCCAAACTTTGCCATGACTTGCTGTGAGGGAAAGGTTAATTTGTTTTTGCTTTCTTGTATTTTGTATAGCTTCATTGCTTTAATCTGTTTCGTATATTTTGATTTATGTTCTTTATACTGTGTTTTACTTAGATGCTACTTTTAATTGTGTATTTAAACTAGGAAAGAGATGACATTTGTGTCTCTTGTGAGTCACACAGAAATTAAGTTTTTACCCACCCTCTCACCCTGTTGCTGTTGTATTTTTAAACTCAACTATCTGTCTAGTTGCCTTCTCCTTATTTTAATTTGACCACCCATCTCCTTCCCTCTCCTCTTTAATTGGCTATTGTGAGTAAGCACAACACATTATTATTTTGTGAAATCACTCCTCTTCAGCTATTTAAATGTATTGACTGTCCCACTGTATTCCATAGAGCCAAAATACAAAGTGCCCACCCTCTTCCAGTCTATATTGTTCTTTTAAAATTAGTGGCTCTCCAATTAGATAACTAAAGCTTAAGTCACCCCCTCTTTCATATCTAACCGCTTAGTGCACTGCACACTGTAACTCTTAGGATAGGAAACCATTTTTTCCACCATACCTTTAAAATCTGCAACATCTACTCCTAAACCACCAATTACTGGAGAATCCACATTATGCCTCTCAATAGTCATCTTTTATTTAGTGCTTTTATTTTCCTCCTGGTGAGGGAAGGAGCATAAGGACATTATTTCCTGGGGACTGCTGATCACTGGGTAGACTAATAACTGCTTCATAGGTGCCAGCTTGGAATTTATATTCATTTTTCTCCTGCTGAGATAAGGAGTAGAGTGCATTGAGTTCTAACTGTTTATTATTGGGCAGTGATTGTCTGTTTGCTCTTCCCGACTGGTCTGGTTGCTATTCAAGGCATCTACTAGGAAAAGGCTACAACCCAACAGACCCTTACATCATCTGGGACAAGACTGTGGATCACCAAACAGGCTATGGCCTGCTTCTCATCTTGGGAATTGTGATACTGTTTTGCTTCTGATGAGAGAAGAAGCAAAGGAACATTGTATCCCAGCAGCATGAAGCTGTGGTGAGACTAGCATTAGTAATAGCCTGGCAGTAGCCATTCAGGCGACTCCCCTCTTTTCACCATTTTTGACAATCTAATTCTTTATTTTCAGTAAATACTGCTTGATTTCTTGGTATCTAATCTAATTTCAGAATATCTGCCTAAATACTTAATCATCCATAAATCATCATGGTCTACTGATTAGTTTCCCCTCGTGCTTGACAGTGCCCTTTATAGACGCAGATACCTCAAGTTGACATTATTCCCGTAAAAGCACCATTGAAATTTCACCAATACTTATTTGCACACAACACAAATAGGTTGCAGTGACAAGCACTGCCACCATGGTTGCAAACCAGATACTCCTGACATTACTTTACTCTCACTCCAACTGTCTAATCAATAAAAAAAGAGTCTGTTGTCATGGATATGAACTTTCCCACTATCTCTTTTACCATCTTGGTAAATATGGGCATCCTAAGGCAATGCAGAAATTGGTTCATATTTACTGACAACTAAATTCCCAAACTGATATGGCATGTGAGAGATGTATTTGCACAATGTCGCTAGAAGCAAAGCTCTCACATAAAAGCACTCCTAATGTCAATAAGGTTGTCAGTAGTACAAACACTGCACCCACCACATACAATTCAAAGCAGACACATATACTGTCATATGCTGAGGCACTTAAATGTAACCTTCCTAAATCCCAAAGACCTCCTAGATGAAGTGCACATAACAAATATCCTCAGCAGACCCAAATGCACTCTTTCAAAACACCCACATCAACACATACAGCTGCATCTCATGGAGTCTCTGTTTCTAAGCTCATAAGGCAATCCACCACACAATCCAGCATTCTGACTCCATTGTGAGACACACCGATGTCCCTCACACCAGGCTGAATAAGGAGAAAGTCATGGTCGCTTGATATTCAGGGGCCAGTATCCGCCACATTACACAAGTACTCAGGCCACTGGACCACAGGTACCAGTATGAAACTGTCATAGTCCATGTTGGTGTAAATGCCCTGAGACATACCTCCCTACACTATATGAAGACAGACATCATGGAGCTCTTGAAATGTGTGTCCCAGGCTGGTATGAGCCTAGCACTGAGTAGCATTTTATGTTCTAATGAGACCACAGTATGAAAAAAAGATGACTGACTTTAATAATTGGTTTAGTTTCTGGTGTCATTCTAACAGGGTACAATTTGTCAGCATGGAAAGAGATGGTCAGTAAACCACACTGTTTTGCCAGGGATGAGGGGACTCTAGGCTTTTGAATATTACTAAAACATTGTCCTCCCCCAAAGTGCCTTTTTTAGGCAATGCCAAAATGAAAGTACTTTCAACACAGTAAATCAAAACCAAGAAAATCTAAAGGTGTCACTGCTCAGTGCTAGGAAGAAGCTGTCTTCACCCTAGAAAATGCTAATATCTGTGTGGTCACTAAGACAAAATTTACAGCCACGGCAGCACACTGACAGTGCAAGGTTATAGTGCCTTTCATACATTCAGACCATCCACTACACAGATGGGGACTAAAGGTGGAGGTGTCTTTATTTGTATAAAAAATAAATATACCTCAAGGCAGGTCAAACAGAACAATACACTTGAGCTTCTCCATGTTCAAATCACCATTTGCAAAATTCCATACCAATTTCTTGCAAGCTATACCCCCCCCCCATGACCCAGGAAACCCATACCAAGTATTTAAACTTATTGGAAACACTCACCATCCAACCCAATACCATATTCATAGGTGACTTTAATTATCCTACTATTAACTGGGAATCCTATACGACCCCAAACATAGAGGCACAGAGATTCCTGGATTTTGTAAACACAAACTCCCTGGACCAGAGGCACTGTCATCCCTTTGCACAAAGGTGGAGAGTCCACCGATCCAGGAAATTATAGATTCATCAGCCTAAATAGCCTGATCTGCAAGGCCATGGAACAGATTATCATGGACCTCATTAAGAAGGACATTGGCAACCTCCAAACACTTGATCCCACACAGTTTGGTTTCATCAAGGGGAGGTCATGCCTGCTAAATTTAGTTGACTTCTTTGAGACAGTCACTAAAGCCATGGACAAGGGAAAGACGATGCACACCACCTACCTTGACCTGGCTAAAGCCTTTGATACTATTCCCCATTCGGGTATAATAGATGAACTCTCAACTAGGCATCAATCCATATGTTACCACATGGGTAGCAAACTGGCTCACTGATAGAACCCACCTAGTCAAAATAGGGGAAGCCACCTCAAGCAGTCTACCCATAACCAGTGTTATACCTCAGGGATCGGTCTTAGGGCCCTTGTTGTTTGGGATATACTTTTCTGAGGTGCAGGTCAAAACTAGTGGGCTATGGCTGACCAAGTTTGCAGATGACTGTAAGCTGGGCACTGTCATCAGTTCTCCTAGTGATGTGGACATCCTCCAAGAGAGTCTCACCCAAACAAATGACTGGTGCCAGAAACATGGCCTCTAACTGAATGCCAAAAAATGCATCATCACCCCCTTTGGGGAGAGTGACATCCCCACAAATTATCACATTAATAACAAGGTCCTAAGCACATAATCAGTTGTGAGAGACTTGGGCACCCAGGTTGATAGCAAACTGACTTTTGAATACCATATTGCCTCTGTTGTACAGAAAGCTTTCTACATGGCCCATCTCATTAGTAAAGGTATCTCATTCAGGGACAAGGTGGTCATAACATCCTGTATTCTTCCCTCATAAGGCCCATTATTGGGTAGATGCACAAAACACATAAAGCAGCTGGAGAGACCACAGAAGTTCCTCACCAGGAGAATCCAGGGTCTCAAACATCTACCCTACACAGATAGACTAAAGGCCCTGTCCCTTTATTCAGTCTCCTACAGACTCCACAGAGGTAACCTCTGTCTAGCATACAAAGTAATCTCAGACTCCACCTTGATGGGACTGCTGCATATCTGCAAGTCAAGCCCCAGCTGAGTAACCTGCATGCACAACCTCAACCTGGTCTATGACATCAATAGGACTTGTTGGCGGGACAGATTTGTGTCCCAGAGCTCCCCCTTCTGTGGAATAGACTCACGCTCCACATCAAGGAGAGTACCTCATTAGCGCTTTTTAAGTGCAACCTGGATAACTGGATGGGGAACAGAAAATACATCCCTGGGATTCCACCTGTGTCCCTGCTGGACAGTGGCATTGGTGCTGACTTATCAGAACATGGGCTTAGTTTTTGGCTAGGCTTGTAAGGGTCTCAGGGCCAATAGCCTAGTAACTTCCTATGATCCTATGAATACACCATCTACGGGTGCAGCCATACTTGATCTGGTCCTCATAATATGGAAGAATGCTGGACACCCCCCTAGTGTAAAGCATTCTCTGGTAAGGTCAGACCACAAACTGGTCTCCTTTAAAGTAAAAATAAAACTTGTAACCACAGCTAACTCCAAAATACTCAGAAACAACTCTAAGGCTAACTTCCTACTATTAGGTGATAACCTGGCAAAATGTCAAGCTCACATAAACCCTGAGAACACTGCTGCCTATGTAGAACTGTTCACAAAAAAAGTATACAATTTATTTTATTTATTTTACATTTGTTAACTGGGAAATCTGACTGGACACAGGTCCATTTTCAGTGGAGGCCTGGGGAAAAAAGCTCCAGACTGTTACACATATACAGCAGTAAGTTTTAACAAGTAAAAACAGTGAAATATTAGGCTACACTTAGTACATATATACAGCAATGAGTAAGTATTAACAAGCAAACTTACTGCATATTCAGTAAAAACATAGTAAACAGCAGAAGAAAATGTATTTTTTTTGGAATAGGTTACATAGAACTATAGTATGCAATACATTGAAATAGAAATATTTATTCCTAAATGTATTTCTCATGGCACTATATAAGAGAACACATCTTAGCAGAGGAAACACTCATATTAGTACTTGCATTAGAGTACACACTGATGAAGTTCATAGGTTCATAGGTTGGTACTAGGCTATCGGCCCTAGGGCCTATGCAAGCCTTGCCATAACAATTCCCTGGATATTTCTTCCCACAATATTTACTTCTCTGGTCCCCTGTTTATCAGGGTAACTGACATGATCCCCGGGGTGAATTTCCTATATCTCATCCAATCATCAAGGTTCCTTTTGAAGAGGCCAATGAGGCGCTCTGCTTGACATGTATGGGCAGTCTATTCCAGAGTATGGGGAGTCTCTGGGTCAGGAACCTATCCCTCCAGCATGTTTTGTTCATTGTGATGACAAGGTTTAGATCCCTGGACTGTGTGGCTCTGAGGGATTGGGATTTCTTTAAGTGGAGCATGTCCAACAGCTCAGGGTTCGACATGGCCTTGTATGTTAAGCAGAGATCGCCTCTGAGTAGACGATATGCCACAGAGTATAGCTGGAGTTTTTTTAGACGGTCAGCATATGGCATCTGCTTTAGGCCTGTGATTATTTTAGTGAGGTATTTCTGTGGCCTTTCCAGCTGTTGCAGATGTCTTGTGAGGTACATACCAAACAGGGAATTATACTCTGTAATGGGTCTAATGAGGGATGAGTACAGTGGGACAATGACCTCCTTTTTTCTGGATGAAAAGTCCTTAGTGATGAGGTGTGCCACATAGAAGGATTTCCTGACTGTTGTGGTGATGTGGTTATCGAAAGTGAGACCACTGTCCACCTGTGTCCCTAAGTCTCTCATCACACTTTCGATGTTTAGCATCCTGCCACCTATGTTGTAATTCATGGGTACATGTTTTTTTCCAAAGGTAATAACTATACATTTCTTGGCATTAAGCTTGAGCCCATGGCTCTGGCACCAGACATCTGTTTCTGTAAGGCCTTTTTGTAGAATATCCACATCATCTTCAATAATGGCTCCCAGTTTGCAGTCATCTGCAAACTTTGATAGCCAGAGTCCCATAGTGTTGGCCTGTACTTCAGAGAGGTAGATGCCAAACAAGAGTGGTCCCAGGACTGAAACCTGATGTACTCCACTTGCCACCTGCCTGGTGCTGGATTTGGAGTCGGCTACTTTTACAGTCTGGGTTCTGTCAGTAAGCCAGTTGGTAACCTATCGAGTGACGTAGGGATTTATGCCCAGCTTAGTAAGTTTATCTATGATTCCAGAGTAGGGGATGGTGTCGAAGGCCTTGGCGAGGTCTAGATAGGCTGTGTGGACCACCTTACCCTCGTCCACAGCTCTGGAGACTGATTCGAAGAAGTCAATCAAATTCAGGAGACAAGATCGGCCCTTTACAAACTCAAACTGGGTGGGGTCCAGTGTTTGAAGGTTGCCAATGTCTTTATTTATAAGTTCCATGATAATGCATTCCATTGCCCTTGCAGATCAGGCTTGTCAGACTGATGGGACGGTAGTTCCCGGGATCCAAGGCGGATCCTTCCTTGTGGAGCGGGATAACTGTAGCTGTGCACCACTCAGTGGGCATGAAGCCTGAGGTGAGGCTATGATTAAACATGACACTTAGGTGAGGTGCCAGTTCATTTTGTAGTTCATGTAGTACACAGCCTGGGATGTCATCTGGTCCCTCATTGTGGTCATTGTGTCATTGTGGTGTTACATCAGCACTTTTGTTAGGATACATACTGTGAATACACTCTTTGTGGGACTGTAAATATCCTGACTAACAGAGAATCAATCATATCAGTAATGGGAAAGGATACTTAGTTGGTCACAGAAAAGGGTGAGGGTGTGAGAATATGGATGGAGAGTAGTTTAGGTAAGTGGTTAACCTGGGGAGACATAAGAGCATAACCAGTTATTCATTAAGTGAGTTTTCAGGAGATTTTTGAATTGTTTAGTGGAGGCAGTGGAGGTCAGGTGGGTTGGTAGGGAGTTCCAGGCTTTAGTAATAGAGTAACTGAAGAGAGATTTCCCAGCATCATTGTTGTGTTTTATGACTTCTAGGCAGTTTTGGGTACTAGATCTGAGGGATCTAGCTGTGGAATAAGGTAGTATTATATTGTAGAGACCAGGAGTTTTATCAGGGAGGTAGTATAATTTGTGAGCCAAGGATAATTGATTGAGTTGAAGTAGTTGCGGCAGCTCCAGCCAGTTTAGTTGTTTCAGAGAAACACAGTGATGGGCTCTATATGAGGTCTCAGAAGCAAACCTAGCAATCTTGTAACAAGATTCTAGTTTAAAGTCAGCTTTGCGAAGGTTTGTTAGTACTGGGGAAGCATAAAGGAGGGTAGACAACAGATGTGTCCTAGCTATAGTAGCTTTGGTGTGTTTAATAAGAAATTGTTTGTTCCGATAGAGTAGTCCTAGTTTTTTATGGACCTTTGTGATAGTTTAGGCAATATGAATGTCGAACATTAGGCTGTTGTCTATCTCGACACCTAGCAGCTTAGTATGGGTGATCGGGGTGATCAAGATTTTGTTACTAGACATGATGCTAGGGGTCACTTGGGGGAGGGGATCTACATGGCCTGAAGAGAAGTAATTTTGTTTTCTTTGGGTTAAGAATAAGCTGGGAGTTTGTGAACCAAGTTTCAGCTATTGAAAAACAGTTTTGGGTTAAGGATTGTAGGGCATCTAATGTTTGCCATACACATATGAGGGTGGTGTCATCAGCATATTATACTACTGAGGCATTGGGTATGGTGGAAGAGAGCTGATTGGTAAACAGAAGAGTAGTGGACCAAGGATGGATCCTATGGGACACCCATGGAAACTGGTAAGAGAGAGGACAGTTGATTCTGCCATTTTACTGTCTGCTACCTTTGTGATAGGTAGCTTTTAAACCATAAGATCAATGAGGTGCTGAGGTTTAGGATGGAAAGTGTGCTAAGAAGTCTATTGTGGTTGACCATATCTAAAGCTTTAGATAGTCTAAAAATATGGTAGAAACTAGTTGACCTTTACTTCTGTGGTGGTTCACTGTGTTGGAAAAGGATGTTAGTGCTGTGGTGGTGTGGTGGAAGGGTCTAAAGCCATGCTGATATTTAGATGGGAGATTGTTTGTTTTTTAGAAGGTAGTGCATTAGTTGAGTGTGAACTACTCTTTCTAATATTTCAGATAAGGGAGAGACCATAGCAATTGGGTGGTAATTAGTGAGTTTTAAGGAGTTACCTCCTTTGTGTAGGGGGATTATATGGGAGGTATTCCATGCAGTAGGTACTTTGCACTTCGTTATAGATCTGTTAATGAGAATGGTAACTGAGTAGGCTATGGCCTCAGCTGACAGTTGGAGGAATTCAGCTCATAAATTATCTTCACCAAGGGTGGCTGTTTTAAGTCTGCATATGAGTTTTAAGATGGAATTGGTTGACACTGGGTGCAAACTGAAGTGGGAAGGAATATGTTCTGTATTTGTGCTATTTTGTAGGGATTCTAGTGTAGGGTTGCTATTATTATTTTGGGTTTCAGGAAGTGCCTGAACTGTTTCAGTGAAGTATCTATTAAACTGGGTGGGAATGCTATCCTGGTTATTAACTGCTGCTGGTGTAGGGTTGGCAGATTTACCTGAGTGAAGTACTGAGTATATTGCAGCCCAGAATTTGTTGTGGGCATGTTTTTCTTGGAGGTTGTGGTAGTTAATTTTGTCAAGTTTAATGGGCCTCTTGGCTTTATTATGGAGTTCTAAGTCGATTTGTTTAGTCGGTTGGGTTTTGTTTTTGTGGAACTGTATCCATGCTCTATCCCTTTCTTTGAGAATTGTTCTTGTTACATTAGTTAGCCAAGGGGCATATTTTGGTTTTATTCTTTTAGTTCTGGTGGGAGCATGGTGGTTTAGTATTCATAAGAATGTTGAGTTAAAGTAGTGTACTGCCTCATCAAGGGGTAATTAAGTCAGTGGTCTCCAATTGCAACATTTTAAATCTGATATAATGTTATTTGGTTTAAAGTTATTTTTGTTTCTGACTGATCTAATGGTTGTCTGACTAAATTGATGAGTCCTAGCTCTCGGTAGGAAGGTAGGTAGATGGTCGCTAAGACTATGGGCAGGCAGCCAGTTTGGGATGTGAGGGAGGGATCTGATGTAAGAATCCAGTCCAGTATGGACTGGCATTTGGTTGTTTTATCAATTCTAGTGCGGGATGAGATAAGTTGTGTAAAACCATGGAGGTTAATGTGGGTGGATGGATTGGGACCAGAGCAGTTGAGCCAGTCTATATTAAAGTCTCCTAACAAAATATTTTCTTGGGTAAGGGAGAGTAGAGATCCAGTCCAGCAGATTTTCCAGACTAGTGGTGTTATTACCAGGTGGGAAATAGCCACCTATGATATTTATGTGTTTATTGGGGTTTAGTTTTAGTCTAGTAAAAATTATATCTACATTATTGAATTCTGGAACATTAACATCAGGTTGTTCTAGGATGAGATGGTCTTTGAATAATATTGCTACCCCACCACTCCTTTTCTGCCTTTTCTATCTGTTCATTTGATATTGTAACCTGGTGCTGTTATTTCATTATTATCAATTTCTAGTTTTAGCCATGTTTCTGTAAGTAGTACAAGGTCAGGTTTATTTAGATCTAATAGGGCTTGGAGGTCATGAACTTTATTTAAGATGCTTCTCACATTCGGGTTAAGAAAAAGGAAAGAGGCATTATTTCTGTGGAGAAGGGGAGTAAGCTGATATGGGTTTATGTTGGTTGGTGTTTTGGGGTTAGGGTGTATGTTGTCACAGCATGCATGTTTCTTTAGTATATGTAAGCAGAATTTGTTTATTTTATAGATGACTTTACTGTGTTGTGGAGGGGATTTGCTTTTATGTGATTGTTGTTTGTATAGGTATAGGGTGGCCATGGTGGTGCAGTGGCTAGTGTTGTCACCTCACAGCAAGAGGTTCTTCAGTTCGATCCTCGGCTGGGGTGCCTTCTGTGCGGAGTCTGCATGTCCTCCTTGTGGCTGCATGGGTTTCCTCCGGGTGCTCCCGTTTCTTCCCACATCCAAAAGACACGCTGTAGGTAGATTGGACACTCTAAATTGGACCTAGGCATGAATGTGTGCCTTCTGTGGAAGGTTGGGCACTGGGCTGGCAACTTGACACCATAAAAAATCCATTGTCAATCATGAGTGGACAGGTGATCCGGTGTGGTGACCCCTAACCGGGAAAAGCCAAAAGAAGAAGTTTGTATAGGTAAATGTCAATGTGAGTGGTTCTAAAGAGGTATGGGGGATAAGTAAAGGTTTACTGGTAACATGTGATCACTAGAAGATGTGGTTTGCCATGGAGGTGGGATATTGTGTTGGAGATGTGTGTGGTAACTGGTGAGGGCTGAGAGGAGAAGTAGTATTATAGTTGAGACTGTGTAGAGTATGATTTTTATAATGTGAGAATGTAGAGTATGGGGCATGGTTTATTTGTTGTATGAGTAAGAGAGGGTGGAGTTAAGAAGTAGTAAGTATTTCTTTGTGCTAGGCTTGTTGTAGTGATGGGGAGGTGTGGTGATATGGTTGGGTGTTAGATGTGTTGGACTGTGATAGGATAATTAGGTAGGTGTGAGGTGCGGAGTGGTAAATGAAGGGTGTGGTGAGTAAGCATAAATTAAATTGATCTGGGGGTGGGTGAGAATGGGAATAGGGTAGGGGAGCAGAGTGAGCCTGGAGCAGAGCGGAGGGTGAACGGAGCGGGAAAAAAACAGGTCAAGAGTCAGAACATGGCAGTAAGAAATACAATCAATCAGTAAGGCAGGTAACTTTGGATGGAGAAGTTAGCTCCACTGATGCTTGCACTTGTTTTTCTCTTATTACTTTTACTTTTGTGTTATAGGTAAATAGAGAACTCCTAGACATGGGGAGAGTCTGTGTAAGTGTCCAATGCTATGGAGCAGTTGGCAGGTATGAAAAGCAGGGTAGAGCTACAGCCGTTCCCTACTGCTTGAATCTGCTGGCTGGAAAGAGCAAGGTTAGAGTTAAGGGAGAGGGGATAGAAGAGGGAACAGAGGCTGTTAGTTTGTAAGGATGAGGTAAGTTAGTTCCAATGGCAACGGGAATTCTATGTGAAGTTTAAGGCAGGAGTATGGAGGGGAGATGGCAGCCTAGAGTGAGACTGATCTGGCGGGGAAGTCCACGCCACTTCTAGTGAAATCACTCGGGCAGAATAGAATGTATTCCTTATGGATGGAAAAGTACTTTCTTTACCAGGATGGCCACAACAGCTGAGTTTCCCAATTACAGTAGTCACTGAATGGATTAGTTGAGTGCTGCAGGGAGTATCAGAGTTCAATGGCAGGGACAAGCTGGAAGAATAATGGGCAGAAAATGGAAAGTATAGAGGTTACAGTTAACTGCAGAGATATAAAGTTTATAACTTGAATTATTTAAAGGGTTATATCACTTCTAAAAACTATGTAGGAACGAAAGGTTCCTGCAAGACAGCAAATCAACTAAAGGAGGAACGAAAGGTTCCTGCAAGACAGCAAATTAACTATAGGTTACAATAGCATGAGTACATCTTCTGGACATAATATAAACAATGTTCAATAAGCAAAGGTACTCATTGCACAACAGTGATGCAGCTACAATATTACATAAAACATAGGCTAGCTGTGTAACAGCAAACAGCGCATGTCATAGCTTACCACAGAGCAAGGCAGTATGCTGGAACAAACCGAGTCAGTTCCTGCTAGCTCCCGGAGGTAAGTTAGAATATCAACGGCACTAATATGACCTGAGCAGCATACATAGGATTGGAGTAACACCATTTTAACAGCTATAGTTCAGACTAGGAATACTGGGACAGATACTTATTTCAGACAAATTTGTATGGACTATATATAGCCGCAACAGCAATGCAACAAGCAGTATCAGTTCATTATCATAAAATTGTAGCAGGTATATGTACAATTTCTTTAGGATAAAACAGCATCACAACTCTCTTACACAGTGTAATTTATTTAGATAAAATTAGCAAAGTCTAAAAATTGCATTACTTCTTAAACCAAGACAACAAACGTGTAATAATCACTTACAGTGGAAGCACACCTCGCATGGGATAGGGGAAGAGGTACAGGTAATACCGAGTGATTTGAAAGAAAAAAGGCTATACAAGCATATTAATAGCTGCATAGAGGCAGCTATACCCACCAGGAAGAAGTACAGAACTAAATCAAGAAACAAACCACCTGGTGGAATCACAACCTCAATAGGTTATGTAATAGAAGGAAGAAAATCATGGCAAAAATTAGGAGGTACAACACACAGCAGGATAAAAGTACTCTCATCAAACTAAAACAACAACTAAGAGGACAAATAAGGTCTACCAAAGCCAAAGTTGAGGTACATTTGGCCTCCCAGGCCAAGAACAACCACAAGGCATTATTTAGCTATGTCAGCAACCTTAAAGGCAATACACAATTTTGTGCAGAGCTCATTGTTAATGGAGCCACCTATACTGAGCCAGAAGATATAACAAACTGACTGGCCAACAAATTCAGCTCCAACTTTATCACTCTCTTCCATTCAACCTTCCCTCAGGAAATGCCATCAAATATAACTCCCCCGCTATGACTAGGAACCTGTCCTTAATGCTCTCTCTAAGGTCAAGAGCAATGTATCAATGGGTTCAGACAATATCCCAGGATGTCTTCCAAATAGCATGAAACATGACCTGTCAGGCCCTCTTTAATTGCAATTTAACTGTAGACTTCAAACAGACTTTGGGTCTCATGAATGGAGAACAGCAACACTCATCCCTCTGCTAAAAAGTGGGCCATATACAGACCCTGGAAACTACTGACCTGTAAGTCTCATTCTTGTCAGTTACTTCTCTGAAGTCAAGGCTAATGTTAATGGCCTCTGGCTGACTACATTTGCAAATGATTTTAAATTACGAGCTGTTGTTGAATCCCCCACTGACATAAATATTCTCTAGGAAGGGCTTATACAGACAAATAACTGGTGTCAGAACCATGGACTAAAACTGAATGCCAAGAAATACATAATAGTATCTTTTGGGAAGTCATCCACCCATGGTAACAATCACATTGACAACACACCCCTAAGATCTGACCCAGTAGTCAGGGACTTGGGGACATGCATAGACAGTAATCTAAACTTTGGCCATCACATGTCTACATTCTATGTTGTACAACTTATAAACAAAAATTATGGCATCTAGATCCAAGGAAGTCCTTGTTCCATTGTTTTAGGCATTCATCAGACCTATCATTGAGTACAGTGCCCACTTTGAAATATATCTAACCAGGCATATCCAACAACTGGAACAGGCACAGAGGTTCCTCAGTAAAAGAACACAAGGGAGAAGGTACATGTCTTATGCAGACTGATTCAAGGCCATATCCCTTTTATTCTGTCTTCTACAGGCTGTTGAGGGGAGATCTATGCCTGGCATATAAGGTATTGTCAGACCCCACTTTGATGACCTCCTGCATATCTGTAAAACAAAGAGCATCAGAATTACCAGTTCTAAAGAGATAAACATTGCCTGTGATATAAATAGGACCTGCTGAAGAGACAGGTATGTATCCCAAAGACTACCTCTTCTTCGGAACAGGCTCCCCATCCATGTGAAGCAAAGTTTCTCCCTAACCCAATTCAAGTGTAATTTGGACAATCGGATGAGGAACAGGAAATTCATCCCTGGTTTGGCACCTATGTCTCTAATGGACACAGACAGCCTGTAAATGGTAAATCTACTAGCCCCCCTGCTTATATTTATCAAGGTTAAGAGAATTTGCTAGAGATTTGAGATGTATGGCAAAGCTTGAAAGGCCCCTTGTGGTCATTAGCCTAGTAAATACCTATGAACCTAATAAGGGACTCAGAAATTCAAGGATATAATTGGTATGGTAATCAAGAAAAGTTAACTTTATTTGTAGATGATATTATTTTGTACCTGATAAAACCAGAAAAGGATATCTCACTGTTGTGGAACATCTTGAGATAGTTTACAGCTATAGCCTTTGTTTTATCTTCATTAATTTTATATCCTGAAAAGGCTTGAAAGTATGGTACCCATACATAAATTGGTCCAGCAATACCCATACTTATGTGGACATGATAAAATAAGTATTTAAGAGGATGGATTAAAAAGGATTCTGTTATAGCAGCTAAGGATATGTGGGAAGAGCCTAACAAAAGATAATATAAAAACTGTGAATCTGGAACCTCTTGTTTGTAGGTATGGATAGCAAGATACAAGCAGTGAAAATGTTTTAGTCCCTTTAGTTTTATATACACATCAGGCATATTTTTATCAACAAGAGGAGAAGTTGTGGGCAATAATTAATAAAGAGTTGAAGGACTTGGAAGGGGAAGGGCCAAGTAGGATAAGTTGATAAGTTGATCCTTCCAAAAGAACAATGTGGTTTAGGATCACCTGATCTGAAGGAATATTTTAGAGCTACACAGTTAAGGTGCATATACATAACAGAAGCAAAAAGTTATAATTCAAAGTAGAAAGGGATGATGATGATGAAACAGATGGGAAAATTCAAGAAATAATGAGAGAGTGGAATTTTGAATGGAAATTCATAAGGAAAATAACAACAAACATACAGAATGTAATATTCACAAAGCAGCAAAAAATATTCTAAGAACTAAGCCAACATAAGAATGGAGAAAGGAGCTTTTGCAGATCTGGATGACTGCAACTATGGGTACTGAGAACAGGAAAGAGGGGTCTGGAATTTATTGGAGAAAACTAGTGAAGGAAACAAGGTATTGTGGCAAATAATTAGAGAGGGAAATGTAATAGAATGAGAAGAGGCCAAGAAAACATTTGGACTGCAGGATAGACACTGCTTTCCCTATCAGGGATTGATATCAGAGTATAGGCAAAGAGAAAGGGATAGGGGGGGGTCAAAGTGAAAGACCTGCTCTGGTAAAGTTTTTAGTTTAATCTAGAATAGAAGCTGTTGTTAAAAAAAGAGCTAACTATAGAATCATTCAGAGGAGGTTAGACAAGATTGGGAACAGTTTGGATAAGCAATTCACAAGGAAGCAATGGCAGGATGTATTTATGGCTCCCACGTATATGCAAACAAAGTCTAGAAGATTTAGGATTTTTGTTTAGAAGTGTTTACATAGGTATATTTATACCCCAAACAGACTCCAAGGAATTTTTCCTCAGGTAATGTTGGACCCCCTGTCCTCTCCACTCACCCCCAAGTATACCTGCCAGCATTTCTCAGCCTATTATCTCATGAAAGCAGGTCATCTTGGTGCTCTTCAAGGCCAAAAACATGGCATCAGTGGGACCAGACAACATCCCAAGTTGCCTTTTAATCAACTTAAAACATGTCATAGCAGACCCACGTGGATCCCTGTTTAACTAAAGCCTGCAAACTGACTATGTTCCACCTGACTGGAGGACAGCAACAGTAATCCCTCTGCATGAAGGGGGACCATCAACCTACCCTGGGAATTATACGCCCATAAGCTTGACTAGCCTCATCTGCAAGGCAATGGAAAGAGTCTTTGTGGACCTTATTAACAAGGATATAGGTAATCTCCAAACTCTGGACCCAACCCAGTTTGAATTCATTAAAGTTAAATCATGCCTGTTAAACATGGTTAACATCTTTGAGAAAGTCACTAAGGCCCTGGAGGACAAGGGAAATATAGTGCATACCATCTATCTTGAACTAGCCAAGGCATTTGACACAATCCCCCACTCAGCTATTATAGAGAAACTCTCCCAATTGGGAATTAACCCCTCCATTACCAGATGAGTAGCCAACTGGCTCACTGACTGGACAAATACTGTCAAAGTGGGTGACTTCGCCTGTAGCAAAAGAGCACTCACCAGTGGCATACCACAGGCTTCTGAGCTGGGCCTGTTATTGTTCCAAATTTATTTTTTGGAAGCCTGGGGAAACTTGAATGGCCTGTGGCTGACCAAGTTCACTGACAATTGCAAATTGGAAGCAATCATTGAGTTCCCCAACAAGGTTAATATACTGCAGACAGAGTTAATACAGATAAATGCTTGATGCCAAAGCCGTGGATTAAAGCTAAATGCAAAAACATTCATTATTATTCCCTTTGGGAAAGTTGACATCCTTGTTAATTACATTATAGACAGCACCCTCCTAAGTGTAGACCCAATGGTACATGATCTGGGTACTCATGTTAATAGCAATCTGGACTTTGACCACCACATGTCCACAGTAGTAAAGACATCTTTCTATGTGGCACATGTTATAAGTAAAGGCATCACAACTAGATCTAAGGATGTTATAATTCCATTATACTCAGCCCTCATCAGACCAGCAATTGAGTACAATACTGCCTTTTGCATGTACCTCGCCACACACCTGCAACAACTGAAGAGACCACAGAGGTTCCTCACCAAGAAATTACAGGGTACACAAAACAAGTCTTATGCAGAAAGACTGAAAGCCCTGTCACTGTATTCTGTCTCTTACAGGTTCCTAAGGGGTGACCTGTACCTGGCACACAGCAGTCTTTGATCTGGCCCTGATGGAAATGCTACACATTCATAAATCAAACTGCAGGTGCGTCACTCACTCCAGGGATCTTAACCTTTCCTCTGACATGAACAGGTCATGCTAGAGAGAGTTAGATACATCTCCCAGAGACTGCCACTTTCCTGAAACAAGCTTCAAGTTAACGTGAAACAGAGCCCTTCCCTGACCCTCTTAAATGCAATCTAGATCAATGGATGGTGACTGAAAATTCACTCCTGGGATAGTGCCCATGTCCCTCCTGGACAGAGGAAGTTGGTATTCACTACCACAGACCCTTACCTCTACGAACTTCACTCACCTAACCACTGAACATTGGGGCTCTATGGCCAATAGCCTAGTAACCTCTTATGAACCTATAAGGTATGATGGAGAAGAAAGAAGCAACTGCGAAAATAAGTTTTGTCTAATGAGTTGGCAGACTTTAAAAATTCCCTACAGAGTACTCTGTCAGAAATATTGGGTAAAACATGGATGTAACTAAGGATTTTTTTTTTGAGCTGGGATACAAAGTCTGACTTGCCTAGACACAGTAAGGCCTTGATAAGTTTACTTCTGTTGGGTGCCAAAAAAGCAATTACTAGAAAATGGAAATCAAAGTCTAAACCATCTGTAACTGAAGTCTTGAATATTGTAACAGAGACAAAGGAACTGTAGGTGAGATCTTTAGAAAAGGGTAGCAGCAAATTGCACAGAAAAGTTAGGAAATTGTGTGAACAATGCATACAGAATAATGTTTTGCATGAGGAGTGAGACTTAAGGGAGGGCAGGAATTGAGAAATGTATGTATTTTTAGATTTAAGACCGTTATAAAAATGTAATGGATAATGTTTGTGACATGTTAATATGGTTTTGCTTTCTTTTATTTAAATGTATGTTTGCCTGTGAATAAAATGATAATTCAATAAATGTGTTAAAAAAGGGGTGATATAATAATACAAAAATGAGAAAACTGATAAAAAGACACAGAATGCAAGAATGGCATCCCTACACAGGCTTGAGGTATAATTGCCTAAGTGTCAATAACCCGCAGAAAAAAAAAGACAAGGGGCATAACGTTGAACATTTTCCCATAGGAAATCATTGTCAGTGATTTACTTATTTTGGTAGATTTCTCCCTTCTTGAAGTTGATGTGACCACAGAGTTGGTATATATAAGTTTGAGGTGGGGGCCTGGGGGTAGGGGGCTTGATCCCACAACTGGAGTGTAGGTGGGCAGAGGGGCTTGCCTCCCTGCAAAAATGTAAGAAAAATGTTTTTCACCCTTTTACTTTTTTGGCTTTTTTTTGTTGTTCTTTTTAAACATTGACTTTCAGAAAGTCAACATTTAATAGTAGAACCTGCAAGAAATGTTATTTTGCAATTTGATTCAATATTCTGCATGTCTAAAGTTTAGGTACTGGTTTCCTCTGAAATTTTGATGTGTTCCTCCTAACTTATTTTTTTTATTTGGTAGAAACGAAAGGTCTGTAGGCAGCCAGTAAAGTGACAGACCATTGAGTTTCTTCAGAAAAAGCATGCTAATGCAAAGTTTATTATTACAGCAGCAGCTTTCAAAAAATATATATAATGGCAATATCTGACCCTGATTTTAGCACTTTGTCCTTTATTTTTAGCTTGTTTTTCACCTTGATTCTTGAACTAAGAGGTTGATGGGTAGGGAGGAGGGGGGGGGGGGGTTGCACAGTGAATTCCGGCAGCGTTTAGTTAGAGATACATTCTTGTGTGTTTTATTTATTATTTATTCATTCATTTAATTAGAGTTAAACATCTGAGGTATACAGTCACAGTCAAGTAAATAGTTGTAATTCATGGTCACATCTATGTCTGTGTGTGTATGTATGTTTGAATGTGTGGAGGCATAGGTGCTTGGTTTTAATTGGTCTATTTTCACAGACTGTCTCTGATTTTGAACCAACGACTAAAGAATACCAGTGAGTAACAGCTCTACTTTCATAAAATTTAATGAACAGTTCAACTTTTCAGTTCAACTTCTCTAGCGCCTCGGCCACAGCTGTAAAGGATGATCTTTTACAGTGGTGTTGTCTCTGATTTTGACTCGTATTTTGGTCTATTCCTAATGTTTGTGGGGGGTTTTTGTTGTTTTTTTGTGAACAAATAAGGACTGCAGACAGTAAATAATGGCAGACCCTTGAGTTTCATACCTGGCCTTCAAAAAAGCATGTTAATGTAAAGTTTACTATTTTAGCAACTTTCTAAACATATAAAGGCTATATTGGTTTGCTGTTTTCATCCTTTGTCCCCCATTTTTTTAGCTAGCTCCTTGATTTGTGAGATAAGAGGTTGAAAGATATGTGGGAGTGCTGAAGTGGCTTGGACAATGTAGTCTGACAGTAGTTAGCTAAGAAATTGCATTCCTATGTGTCTTATTTATACGTTTATTCATTCATTTGATCACAATCAAATTTTAGTGGTGTACAGTCAATCATACAGGTAGGTATAATTGATGGTCACGTGTGTGTGTGTGTGTGTGTGTGTGTGTGTGTGTGTGTGTGTGTGTGTGTGTGTGTGTGTGTGTGCGCGTGTGTGTGCCTGTTAAATTATTGTGGGAAATTGTTGCATTGTATTACAGTCTGATAACTATGATGTACACAGTCAATAAATATGAATCTGACTGCTGGGTATAGGAGCTGTTGGTTGGGTGGTTGGGCTTTGGCAGTCTGGGCAGGTTGTGTGTTACAACGGCTGATCACTGGCACAGTGGTGCAGTGATTATTCGTGTTACAGCAGCTGATCACTGGCACTGTGGTGCCGTGAGTATGTGTGTTACAGCAGCTGATCACTAGCACAGTGGTGCAGTGATTGTGTGTTACAGCAGATAATCAGTGGTGCAGTGAATATGTATGTTACAGTGGCTGAGCACTGGCACTGTGGTGCAATGAGTATGTATGTTACAGTGGCTGAGCACTGGCGCTGTGGTGCAGTGAGTATGTGCATTACAGTGGCTGAGCACTGCCACTGTGGTGCAGTGAGTATGTGTGTTACAGTGGCTGAGCACTGCTGCTGTGGTGCAGTGAGTAGATTTGCAGTCTCACAGAACTTGGTTCTCTGGTTTGCCTTTTGGATGTGATTCCTTCTGTGTGAAGTCTACATGTACTCTATAATATATGCCTGTGGTCATTTGTGATTTTACCTTCATCCCAATCTAACACCAGAGGATCACACTGTGTAACTATCATTTTTCAGAGGGATAAAGAGGCAAACACTATTCCCAGATAGGTAATTTCATTTTATTGGGAAGTACTATGTTTTTAACTTTAAACATTATGTTTTGGACACAACTTATTTTTCATTTTAAGAAAAAAAAAGACTCAATTTCTTTCCTTATGTCAGATTTTTTTGTTCAGGCCATGATGGGGGTGGGAGGGGCAGGTGAAGGGCACTTGCACTGAAGAGGTGCAGGGAGAGTCAGTGTAGGCCCTTATAATCCTTTCTCTTGGGATCCATTTTACTTAAGGCTGGTCTTGTTGACTGCAGTCTGATATCTGAGGTGTATGTAGTCCTTGAAATGGCTATAATCAGTGGGTACTGAGGCAGTCTTTGGATGAAAGTGACTGACCCCATCTGTTGCTTCATCATACACACCGGCCACTGAACTGTCATAATACAGCCCCACCCCATTCCAGTTATCCCCATCCACTCAGTTGCTTCTTGCAGCCTCCCTCTTGCTTTGAAGTCATCAGCCAGCCACCACTGGTGTTCAAATAGTTCATGTGCAATATATGACTAGCAGGCATTATATATGCCTTATAAAACATGGGTAAGGAGGATTACAGTATAGATGTTAGGAATAAATACAATTGGGGTAAAGAATGTAGATAATAGTTAAAGATAGAAGGCAGTAACAATATTAACTGTTTTATCTGGAAATGCTCTATTTGTTTCAATTTTATACATGCATTTGTTCACCTTATACTGCTATCACTTTACTAAGAATTGAAAATGTATTAACTCCAAATCTGAAAAACATCTGTGACATGACCTGCACATACTTCCCATCCTCACCAGCTTAAAAGTGCACTGCAGATAAGCTAAAAGTGCATAGTAATGTAAAGGTATAACTATCCTAAAGATATGAAAATCTGTTAAACAAAACAAAGTTTCCTTTTATAACTCTTTCAGCTTTTCTCGGTTAGGGGTCACCACAGCGGAATTCTGGTTCACTAATGATTGGCAGTGGATTTTTACAGTGCCGAGTTGCCAGCCCAATGCCCAACCTTCAAGGAAGGCACACCCATTCACGCACACACCTACCTGCATGTCTTTAATGTCACTCGACCACAGGGAGGACATGCAGACTCCACACAGAAGGCGCTCCAGCCAAGAATCGAACGGGAGAACCTCTTGCTGTGAGGCGACAATGCTAACCGCTGCACCATCGTGGCTTAAAGTTTCCTTTTATAACTAAAAAAGTAATTACATATTTAGAACTTCTAGTATAAGAAAAGGACAATGTAACTTGTTTCAAGCTTAAATCAATTTGCAAATAAGCCCCTATCGTTGAAATGCTTTAAACAAATGAAACTGTGTAAAACTGTTTAATAACTTGAAACAGGTTTTTGAACATGACTCTAAAGATACGTAAGGAAATTAATTTAATTCTTTCCATTTCCACCATCACAGCCAGCTAGAATGTGATGTAAAAGGAAGAGAAGCTAGTAACCATGATCAAAAGTTGTCTTAGAAGTAAACACAACTGTAAAGTAACTAAAGAGTTCAGTAATTTATGTTAATTGCAGCTGTGCTTCCATGTGCTATATACCGTTGACATGTAAAATTTTACTAGATTTTAAAATGCAGTTTACAACAACTGTATATATGTTACCAAGCTGCATAGAAATACATATATTAACTTATGACTAACCAGGGTATCTAAAAATAGCAGTACCAATGTAACTTTTTTCAATCATAATTGATGAACAAAGGGACAGTAAAGAACAGTGGCACTTGTCTTATTCACTTGCAAATGTGTTTCCAACTAAGAGGGTAAACTTTTCCAGGTATCGTATTGATAGCAAGCAAAGCCATATTAACCTAACAGTTTGAATAAGAAAAACCACCTGTAGCAACATTCTGGGGGTGGGTATTTAGAAACAGTTAACACACTGTATTATGGAGATTCTTGTATTTCTAGATTCTTGGATGTTAGTTATTGTTTGACTCAACATCACTATCCTATTAGGGCTTAGTATTTCTTTATTTTGCATATGCATTTGTATTTAACATATGTTTTACCCAGATTTACATGTTTTAGATTGTTGCATTCTCTCAGTATCACATTTTAATGTTGTTGTAGTTTTAGTTATATATTTCTATATATGAATATATATATATTTTTATATATATTTTATATATATAAAAGAATCTAATGTATATAGACTTTAATGATATTGAGTTTTACTTCAGTTTTAACAAAATTTCAGTAAATTGATTGATTAATTAATTGAATAAGTGATTTATGAATTGAATCTAATTTGTTTGATTAAGATATATAAAGTACCTGTATAGAGCTATATTTTTAAAAACCTGAAGAAGCGTACTTGGATGTACGTGAAAGCGCTTGTTTCTGTAATAAATTAAGTTTATTTTCATTGTGGAGGTCTCCATTCATTTTTTTCTGTGGACACTGTATTATGGGAAATAATGCAGTGAGTGCCAATGCGACAGATTCAGAGACAAGTGTAGCTCAATTGTACTACCACAGAAAGTAGCATAATTTACATTGTGAGCAAATGACTGCATAATGGCATACAAATGAGCACCCCCATGCTAATGAGAACTACTGCATGCAAATGATGATAGCAAGATGGTCACATGATTCAAAAATGCACAAAAGGAACTGAATGAGCTGCAACAATTATTTTACTGTATGCCAGCATTTCTCGATGAATGGTATTATCACATGAGCAATAATTTCAGGAACAGCATCTACTTTAGCCACTCAAAGTGTGTTAGCAGCCTGTTTGGGACCAGTGTCCATGATGATGTGAATGGATATTCTCTGCATTGTAAATGTATGTGTCAACTGCAGACATACCATCACTGCCACGGCTGGGACATAGTTGACTGCTACTATGAGTACTAGGATGTCAGATGGAATCCAGATGATTGGTGAATTTCTCACATGGTATCAAGGGAATACAAGTCATCCTAGTGGAAAGATGAGTAGTATTAAGCATTCTTTTCATAGTCCTTCTGGGAGCAGACTATGAGTTTTGCAGCCATTGGCCTCATGAATCCTGCACTAGTTCATAGATGTGATGCTGATGCCTGGGAAGGAGCAGATGTGGTTCCTACAGACAACAGGGGAGAGATAGCCACCATCATGTGGGCAATCTACAATACAGACCATTTACATGAGGACCTAATGACTATGGCCTGCACCCACACCCACATTAAACCACTGTCTGGTCAACAAGGCATCTAGTATAGCTGCCAGAAATGGTTCCACCAGCTGCCCTGTGAATTATAAAGAGTACTGTTATATACAAAGTGTCTGTGTACCATACAGGCAGTCCCTAAAATTCTCAAACAAGGTCAGCCTTAGCAACTGTGGGACCCCATTTGGGACATGTTTGGGGGACCTCTAAACCAGAACCCTCTCTTCATCCATTCACACCCTTCAATTCTCAATGACTGACCAAAAAAAAAAATTATAAAGAGGAACAGAGCAAACATGAGGCATAAATCTGGACATTTTTGAAAATTCTGCATAGTTGAGGTATGGTACCAGCACTGGATTATAAATAACAGTACCTCTCAACTTTGCTCAACAGTAATAATGGGGGAGCCAATGTCCAAAATCAGAGATCATTTTTAAATACTACTCTAATTTGCTGCTCAAAATTAATAGAATAACAGGTTTTGCATCCACATGTATTTTCTGAACAATACAAAGTATGAAACACTAAAGTCTGGCATTATTAACTGACTGTAATCCACAGTAATTGGCCAACAAAACCCCAAAAATTATATGAAGGACAGGGCTAAAATATGAGACAAAATCAATTAGGGGTGTTCTACAATAAAAGTTTAATGTATGATAGTTAACTGCAGCAAGCTGCCTGTTACATTTGTGTCTCTAAAAATAACAGATGTTTTTGTCTTTTTAAGATGAAGACTGTTTTTCCTTTCTCCCCTGAAGCTACTGGGGCTTGTAATTGGCAGATGCTGATGGCATGGGAGTGCAGTACCAGCATTTGTTAATGAAATGCCTGCGTTGCATTTTAAGTCATGGCAATAGGCACTGGCCTTAATGTTTTGGATGTGCCCCATCCCCCAACACTGTAGCATTTTCTTCCTGTTCCCTGTGCTCAAATTGTGCTTATCATCCCCAACCCAACACAGTCTGCCTTATCCTCGGCAGGGCTATTGTAGTGTTAGCACACAGCAATCAGTATGGTGTGACAGCCATTTGCCCTGGAGTTGTGCCTGCAGTGGATATACATTAATAACATTACCAGTGCTCCTGTGTGCTGTACAGTTCACTATAAGTTATATGGTTTTGGTAATCTATCCATTTCTGTAGAACAATATCTCATAATATGGCATTCACACTGTTCAGTGTGCTATTTAGTGGCTTGCAGTGTGATGATTATGCTAATGAGGTAATATAGCATGATTTCTGAATCGTACCAATAATGCATTATCAGCCATATTCTGCACCATGTGACTAGGTCTATTTTGTGCATATGCAGTGTGACCAATTAAGGTGTGCCTAACCTTGTAGCCAGGCCATGCAAGTACAAATTCACAACACAGTAAACCATGAGTGTAACAGTACCCAGCTGATGGTCATGGGCATGCTGTGCACATATCTGTGGGATATTGCCATGAACCTGTTATCTTGGACTGCATGAATGACCATGAGCATCATGCTAACATAGACAGGCATCATTCTACTGTGCTCCCATTGATGTGCATCATGAGATTTCTGCAAAATGCAGCATCACACCCCAGCTATCGTCACTTTGACTTGACCTACTGAGTAGACATGGCCCCTGCAGCATCTGAGTTTGGAAGAGCTTCTGAGTGGTGCAACATAGAGACTAAGATCTTTCTTCATCTGTTGTACACACAGACACACCGACAAAACTCACACATGCATACATACACAGACACAGCACCGGAATTGCCTGTTGGGGGACGCCCTGAAGAAGGTTGATGCCTGACACTCATTTTCCAGCGCAGTGACTGATGCTCTAAGCATCACTTGGTTTGGTGTGCAATATAAGCTCCAGTACAGAAATCTGCAGAGATTCTTTTCTACCTTAACCTTCTCCACTAATGGGTTAGGAGCAACAACCAGATTATTACAGTATTAATTACAGTAAGGAAGAATTAATACAATGTCATATTACAGTAGGCCTGACTTTATAGCTATATGCTCTTTTTGATGTTAATGGTTATATTATTTTAATACTCACACTTGTGAGTCTTTCAAATACAATAGGGAGCCATTTGACATGCAACAATTTGGTATTTTGAGAGTTGGTGTGATTCCTGGAATATTGCGAATGAGTAAAAATGTGGGATTACATATAATAAATCTGATATTGCCTTTTCTTGGAATGATCCCTCTTCTCTGACTAGTGGCAATTTCAGCAGAGTTGGAATATATAAATTCAGAAGCGTAGTTAGTTCAACTAGGTCCCCACCCCCTCAGCTCTTCAAGTGAAGAGAAAGAAAAAAACACTTCACTACTAAGTCCGTCAATACATTGTAAGCAATCAGCTTATTACAGAGTTAGAGTGCCAATGAAAAAGATGAAAAAACAAACAAAAAAAAAACGGAGCAGGTGGTCATTTGCATGACATACCCCTTTTCCTCCTGCTCCAGCCATTCAAGTCCTGTTTGTGTGTCCTACCTCCATCTCTCCTTCAACATATTTTATTTAAAAAAATTCTTCTTTGAAACTGTAGCAAACTTTTTGCTTTTGCTACAGTTTATACTCTGCCTGCACAGAGCTACAGCACTCGTGTTTTAGTTTAAAAAAACACGACTACCATACATAGAAAGCAGGCCAGTCTATGCAGCATCAGTGTATGTGTACTGTACTGCTACCAGACTTCTATACCACTGATTCACCTGCTTATCACAGGACTGTGCAGATTGTATTTGTTTAAAAGGTAAACATTGCATATTTCTTCACTTCTTGTAGGTTTGATATAAAGGTTTAAATGCATTTGTATTATGCTACACCTCTTACTTTTGCCAATTATTCTTGAAATTGCCATCTGCATGGCAACTGCATAGCCCTTGGGTTGTACCAGTGCATTTAAAATGTTTTTCTCCTTTGTAGTGCTAAAGCATTTTATTGTCCAGTGCCTCATAGGAATGTGATTACCACCGCATAGATGCTCACTGCCCTAGTCAGACTACCACTTCATAATTCACTTGTATCTCTCTGTCCTTCATTGGAATAGCGCAGGTGTGGCACGGGTAATGAAGCTGTGTATTACTGTACTAAGTCTTAGTTTTCTAACCGGCCTATTACAGCAGTGATTACTTGTCCATTGCCTATTCATGTTGTTATTGTTAGGCTAGTTGTCTGTGGCTGTCTGCCAACCTGTCCCACACAGCCCTGCATTTGACACACTTGTGTATGACATCTCTACATTTATTTTATTTATTTATTTATTGATTGCATTTGATTACCGGGGTAGTCCACTGGGCCAGAAGAACCCATTTTCAGTGGAGGCCCGGGGAGAAAAGCTCCACATTTAACACATACAGACAAGAAATATGTAACAGTGACACAGGATATATAATACAACAGTAACAAATAAAACAACATTATGATTCCATACACTAAATTATTGACAGAGGTAAAATTGGAGACGAACATTATGATTACATACAATAGATTATTAACAGAGGGCGAATTAGAGACAAACCGTGAAGAAATAACATACAGTCATGGACTGAAACTACAAAAATAAAGGTAAATTAAGTATTGAGTAAGATAAATAGCAGAAAAGAAGGAAAAACAGTATGGTAATGTAGGTGTACTGCAGGCTCAAAGTGAGTGGGAAAATGAGTTGGGGTGGTTGAAAGAAAGGGAGATTAGAGTGGTTATAGAGAGAAGAGGAGAAAGTGAGAGGGTCAAGTTTTGGGGTTCTTAGTAGAGGTGCAAGTGCATAACCACTGTGAGGAGAGATGAAGTTTAAGGGATTTTTTTAAAGGTAGAGGCATTAGACATGGCTGTGAGTGGAGGGGGGAGGTCATTCCATAGTTTAGAAACAGTAACAGAGTAAAGCATTTGGCCAGCAGAGAGCTTAGGTTTGTCGATATTTAATAGCACTTTGTTCTCTGACCTGAGGTGATGATTAGGATGGTAGATGGTCAGTATACTAGTGAGAGATGGGCAGGCTTCTGGGAGGTAAATAAGTTTATGGGCAATAGTAAGTTGTAGGTATATTAGGTGATGAGGGAGTTCAAGCCAGTTTAATTGCTGCAGTGTGGTGCAGTGGTGGGTAGAAAATTTGGCATTTATAGCAAATTTGGCAATTTAATTGTAACATGAGTTGAGTCTAGTTTTTAGAGAGGACTGGATGTTGGTGAGGATGGGGGTGCCATATAAGAGAGTTGGAAGCAGAAATGATGAGTCAAGAGACTTTTGTGCAAGGGAATTAAGAAAGTAGTTGTGCCTATAAAGGGCTCCTAGCTTTTGATGTTTTTTTCTGATATTATTGTGGATATGAAGGTCAAAGGTAAGGTTGTCGTCCATGATGACACCTAGCAGTTTTGTACTGTGAACGACTTCAATGATGGTGTTATTTTGGGAATGGACAGAGAGTTCAGATCTATTGACTGGGCTACATTTACTTGGGGGTAAATATTAAGAGTTTGGTTTTATTAGGGTTAAGGGGCGAGATGGTTCTGTGACATCCAGGATTCAGTTGAGGTGAAAGCTTCTTGGGTATGTTGTTGCAGTAGAGATGCAGATTTAGAAGAGCAGATCATAGTAGAATTATCTGTGTATTGAATTACAGAGCAGTGGGAGAGAGAGGTGTGGAAGTCATTGATGAATATACTGAAAAGAAGGGGACCCAGTATAGACCCTTGGGGTACCCCAGTATTGGTGTTGATGAAAGGGGAGAAGCATTGCTGCCAAATAGTAGACTGTTTCCTATTGGTGAGATAGTCAGTAAACCATTGAAGTGTGGGGGGAAGAGATGCTCAGTTTGGATAGTTTGGTAAGCAGAAGGGGGTGGGAGACTGTGTCAAATGCTTTTGACAGATCAAGAAAGAGTGCAGAGATGAAGGATCCAGAGTCTCAAACTCTATTAACTGTGTCCAGGAAGGAGATAAGGGCAGTGTTAGTGCTATGTCCTGGTCTAAAGCCGTGCTGGGTGGGGGAAAACAGTTGTTGTGTCATCAGGTGATTAAGGAGCTAAGTCTGAATGCACTTTTCGAGTATTTTTGAGATGGGTGAAAGTTTGGCAATAGGCCGGAAATTTGAGATGTCAGAGTTATTGCCTCCTTTATGGAGTGGAAGGACATATGCTTTTTTCCAGATATCTGGCATTCCTGAATGGATCTGTTGATGAGGATGCTGATGGGGTATGCTATGGAGGAGGCTGATAGTTGCTCTCTACAGGTATGTATATTTCATTTGCATAGTTTTATTTCTTTGTTGTGCATTGCAAACACACAGCAGTGACTGCACAGTCAGCCATACCCCCCTGTGTTAACCCCTGTTTTGTCATATGAACTCCCCATGCATTTACATTACTGACCACTGCTGTTTTTGTCCTGCTGTCTTACTCTCTGTTAACATATTTTTTGCTGCTTTGTTTCCTTCCATTTATGTTTGTCTATTCTGCAGTGTCTATCATGGTGCAGGATGCAGTGTGAACTGCCAGTTGTTGAGTCTCTAGCAGTTGCTAACCATCCTGAGGTTTGTTTCTCTGCAGGGTGATGAAGTTAATCTTCTGGAAGGTGATCAGGATGGCTCAGAGTGCCTTCTGCTGCTGCTTCTCTACTGAAGGGTGGTATCTGTTACTTATCAGGGAATCGGACTTAGGAGTCCTGGTTGGTCACCCAGAGGGAGGTGCAGTTACTGGTCAGGACTGAGTTAGACTGACAGTTTGACACCCTGGTTAGCATCTTGGAGTGCATCTCAGCAGTAGCAGAGCCCACATATGATGACAGGCAAAGAGATTACTAACTTCTGGATTGGTTCCCCACTGAAAATGCTTGGAAGGTGACCTTCAGCCATCCTTATCCCCTGTCTCTGATATTCTTCTTTGAGTCATTCTCCCTCCCTTGTTTCTTCAATTGTCTCCATAAACATTCTTGACCTTCTGTTTGTGTGGATCCTTTTGCAACAGCACCTCCTCCATAAGACCTTGTTTGCATGACTTGTTCATGCTGTCATCCCTATAACCTCCTTCCTAATCACACTGACCCCCTACTTCCCTCCCCTTTGCCTTTCTCAAAGAAAGGTACCTGTTCCACAAAAAAAAAATCTCCTTCCTCCTCCCCACATCATTTTCTACTTCCCATTTACCATTTGTATATTTGTCTGCTTGCTCTTCTTTTCTGACTGTCCTGCCAACCCCATTCCCTTTCCACCTTTTAAAACAAAGACAATAGTCAGTTTGCTGTGTAGCTCTTATATGGGCTCTCAGCTGTGCCCATGTTTCCTATATGTACCACATACACATGAAAGTGAATACATCACAGAAATGCATGACCATAGGTCACATGACCTCTCATAGCACTGTCTTTGCAATGGCACAGTGATTGCAGTTTTCTTGAATGCGCAACTCCATTATACAGCCCCATGCCCAGCAGGTCTGCACTATGTCATGCAACCCTAAACCCTACTGAACAAAGTTGCACAGTTCTAATCATGCTATTTAGCACAGAATAATCATGTTACTTTTCTTTCTGAATAACTGCTCCCCAAGTATTTATAAAAATCAAAAACATTTTTTTATTTATTTAAGCTTAAACCTTAAATATATAGCATACTTTCTAGACTTCATAACTCAAAACCAGTTATGTAATATAAACAGAAAAGAGCTATGAAACAAAACCTGTTATGTAATAGTGGGAAACGTTTGTTTTCCTTGTTTGATGACTCAAAATTATACAACTCTCTGTCCAAATTAAAAAACAGATCTGCAAGGAAACAGATTTGAAAAGCACTGTTGCATTGGTGAGAGTTTGAGTACATTGCAAATGCTCTTGTCCCTTCTGTTTGATTTCTTGGTGTGAGTTCTGTGAAAGGGGTGTTGTTAGTGCTCTGCATGTAATGACATTTTAACTACAGCTTTCTAGTAGTCTGAAATCATTCTCTGAAAGCTCAAGAGCATGCACACACCAAATAAGATTGTACAAATGCAGAAACGTGAAAGGCAAGATGGGGTCATTTCATATATCACTTGCTCATTTATCCCCTTGCTTGTTGAATTGTTTTATTTTTTCCTTTTAGTTATATGATTATTTTTTATTCTTTTTACCAAAGGTTTTTTTCCCCACATGTACATATCAGCGTAATACAATGATAAACCTGGTTTACTTACATTAATGTAAAGTTATTGATAAGTAACATCATACAGATAATTTTAAATGACAAAAAAAACGGAATTGGGGATTCCTACTAGTATTACCTTTAGAGTTCTGAACTGACTGAAAATATATATATATATAAAATATATGTATCATTAAACTTTTGTTTAAAGTGACTCAGCAGATCGTCACTAATAGACGTTAGTCTTCCAAACTGCATACAGATGTGCATGTCATAAGGTGTGTTTGTGTGTGTCCCATGATAGACTGGCATCCTGCCCAGGATTCCTGCTTTGTGCTCATTGAGTGCTGGGATAAGTTTTGACTTTTCATGATCCAAAACTGGAAAAAGTGGGTATTCAGCGAATGATGTATAAACAAATCAAAGTCTGATACAAGAACATGTGCCTTTTGAAAAGATCACATCATTTGTCAAGCAGTGACGAGCACCTCTCTGTTCAAGTGGCCATTCAGGGACGGAGTTCTTTGGAGGTTACCCTTGAAAAAGAGGGAAATCAAAGTCTGTCTTCCACTGAAAGCCAAAAAGTTAGAAGCTGGACTTTGATTCACTGATTCCTAAGCTAAGATTTGTTCAAATGACTCTAGGGATATTTTGGGAGTGACAAACATAGTGTTACCACCAGTCATTTGAACATAAAAAGGATATTTATACCAAGCAGAATCATTGCTGGCTTATTTGGTGTCCAGCACCTCTCCTGACCCCCTTCAACACTACGATGGGGAGCCAAAAAATAAAAATAAATAAAAGTTCATTCTCTGATCTGGTAATTCTCATCACTGGAGAAGCACCGGGTTCTGCTATCCTCATCACTGGAGAAGCACCGGCTCCTGATATCCTCAACACTAAGTCATTGAACTCTAGGTTAATACCTGGATCCAGTTCTGATGGACCTTTTGCACATCCACAAAAGGAATAACATCAGAATCACTAGATCCAAAGATTTAAATTTTGTTTGTAACATAAATAAGACATGTTAGCAAAGCAGATGTGTGTCTCAGAGGATCCTATGCTCTGGAAAAGGTTTCCCATCCATGTGAAGCAGAGTCCATCCTTAACCCTATTTAGGTGTGACCTTGACCAGTGGATAGGAAACCGGAAATTCACCCTGTTTCTGATACACAGACACAGACAGTAATGCCAAAACTAACATATGACCCCCACATAACCCATAGAAAGTTATTAACTAAAATACCCCTCCTAATAAATGCTTGTAACACATAGGGACAAAATTGGGTTAGAGGCTTATAAAGGCCCCAGTGGTCATTAGTCTAGTATATAACTATCAACCTATGAACAATGTTTTTAATTGCTGTCCTACAACAGATTACTAAAACGGTTCCCAACATAGGGGTCTAGTATTCAATGAATTGTGGTGTTATTCCTTCTCGAGTATGATTTGTTATATTGTTTTTTACCCTATGCTTTGGACATCAGCACCAAGATATCCAATAATATTTCCTGTTTTCAAAATCTTGCCTTCCAGGGAGATGGGAGATAACTGTGAGTTTATTACCATACATACGTTTGGTAAGATTCAGAAAAGAAGATTTTAGTTCGGTAAAATTAGAAGGCATTTCATGGTGCAGCAAAGATTCTTTGAGGCTTACAATAGTTATTGCAACAACAGGTTTCATTTTCATTTTGGATAGCTGTAATGTACTGTGTGCCTTATAAAATGCAGGGGAAGCCTGACAAAACCTGCTAAGGTAAAAAAACATTGACTCCTGACCTATTAGTTGCAAGCATAGTAAATAGCAGTTCAAGCAATTTTTGGTAAACTTTTATCAAATGTAATGCAAGTATGGTTTAAATAAGATGTATTTAATTAGCTCATTGGTAAGTTACTGCAGGAGTATATGCCCAAGACTGATTTTAGTTGTTGAAAATGAACAGTCTTCAAAATCAGGAATAGCAGCATATAAAGGTACTACTGCTACTACTGCTAGTACTATTTGATTTTATTTTTATGTACAGTATTCAGTCAATGTGCTTGATTAATTGAACATCTCCCATATGGATTTTGTACACTAACCACTCTTAAAAGGACACAATTATGTTTTATTTAACTATTCCTGAATTTTGAAAAATTGTTATGCTGATATGGGTTTTAATTTAGTGTATGATTCATTTATTGTTCATAATAAGTAAATGTCTCAACATATCTTTGTTTTACCCACTTCTGGGTTATTCGTATGCAAAATATTAAGGATTAAAAACTACCATGGGACTGTAAGGCTAGGCTTCTTTAGACCCTCACAGATCAATGGTCTAGTAAGTACCTTTGAACCTATACCAATATATGTGTAGTTTATGTATAGGATATATTTGAATAATGATACTTTGTATGTGTTCTTGTGTAAAACATACTGTGATTGTGATTGTGAATATTTCCAATAGGTTGTATTGTTTTGTACTGTCTTTGACCTTTACTTCCTGGGATTCCACTAAAATGTACCTTCCCAGTTAAATATTATTAGACAGAAAATACAATAAATATGTAAATAAATACCAGAGACATTTCTAGGCATGACCAAGAGGTAGTAAAGGAAGGCAGGCTGATTCTGACAGGAAAAGGTCAAAGTTCAGAATATGTTATCAGGAGAATGGGAAGGGACATAGGAGGCAAAAATGTAAAAAGTATGACCTAGGCAGCAGGTAGGGGTGACATAGTACCGTGGGAAGGCAGAACTTAGAAACACTCAAAAAAGAAGAGGTGGTGGTAGCAATGAAGGGGAGCATGGGGGGTAGAGTTAGGTATTCAGATAGATCCAGGAGAAATGCACAAAAGGAACATGAGTGAACACAATAAAAAGAAGGGAGAAAAATTAGGGGAGGGCAGCAACTCAAAATTACATGGAAATCCATGGATTAGAAAGACAAGGAGATGAAGAAATCTGGTGAAACCTGAAGGGTAGGAATCCTTATTCTTGTCCTGTGTTGGGGAATGTGGTGAGGGATCTAAAGGTCAAGTCTCTGCTGTTAGTTGTGAACACCCAGCATTATGGGACACATTGGTTGTCATGGAAAAGGAAGCAGCACCAGCTAGAAACAACAGAATTTGGGACCACAGGGGTGCAGACAGTGTCAGAAAACAGGGGTCCAGAAAGTAAGATGCTGGAGTGAGACAAGATAGCAAATGAGTAGTGAAATTGTAGAAAACAATAAAAGGGGCATTAGGGGAGGACTGGAAAAATGAAAAAGGTTTGCTATCTTGAATAGAAAAAGAAAACCACTTTAACTAATCAGAGGGGAGGTGGCCAAAAAGAAAGGGGAAAATTGCATGGACTGAGGAACAAATTGGGGAATCACTGAGAAGGACACATGAAGGCTAGAAATGGGGCAGCAAGTGTGTCAGGAGAGTAAACAGAAATATGAAAGATGACAGTGGAAGACACTAAGACAGAAAAGAGTATCTTTTCATAAGTAGGGGAAAAGACGAAAGCATGGATGGAACTCGTTGTGGAAGTAGCTTGGTAGAGAAAACTATAACGATTTTAAAGGACTATGTAAAATTCTGGGTAAGTAGTATCGTGCATCAGTGTTCAACTTAGGAGCAGAATTTATTTATTTATTTTTTATTTGTTTTTTTGGCTTATTGGGAATGACCGAATGGGCAGAAAAGCTTCAAGATTACATACAGGTTTTTACATATTAATAGAGGTACCTAAATGCAGTTGTACATATAGCATTTGAAATTAAAGTACAGGTATGTATACAGCACAGGCAATAAGGCTGGACTAAACAAAATATACATACAGTTCAACATATGTTACAAAAATGAATAAAGAAAATGTCTGCGATTTACAATCTGGGGATGATGCTTGGAACTGCAGTACTTTTTTATAGTACCTTTATATATCATAAAGAGAAAGGTGGCATAAGAGGTAGAGAAAGGGAATAGAAATGGTCAGAGGTGGGGGAAGGTAAGGAATGCTATTCACTATTTTTGGATGAACTTATGTTAGGTACACAGTGGTGGAAGGTGTGTGTGTGTGTGTGTGTGTGTGTGTGTGTGTGTGTGTGTGTGTGTGTGTGTGTGTGTGTGCGCGCACGCTAGGGTGAGGTTAGGTATAGCCGTGTACCACACAGGCGCAGAGACAATTATTGTTTAAATGTTTAAATTGGGTTTTGAAAGTGGGTACCTTTCGTATTAGTCTGCTTTCAAGGGAGATGGAGTTCCAAAGTTTTGAGATGCAGTTAGAGTAGAGAGAGAGAGAGAGAGTCACCTGCATTGTTAGTGGATTTGGTTATTAATAAAAGGGATTTTTTGCTGGATCTCTGGTCTCTGGTGCAGGAATAGTATTATAGATACGATTTTGAGCAATGACTGTGGGACCATCATAAGTATTGGGGTAATTCAAGCCAATTAGTTCTTTTGCAGCATTTTAGTGATGATATTTATGTGGTGAGTTTGTGGCAAATTTTACTATTTTATTGTAAAATGTCTCTGGTTTTAATTAGTTTTATTTAGGTTAGTGAGAATTGGTGATATGTACACTAGGGATGGGAGTAGGTAGGTTCTAGCTATGGATTGTCTGGTGAAGGTACTGTGGAATTTCAGTTATTCATCTCTTAAGACACCTAATAATTTAGTCTGGGGAACTGTTCCTATTTTGGTGTTGGATGAGAAGATAGGAAAGGAAGATTTTATTTCTGAAAGTTTCTTAAGAGTAAAGTTTAGTTTTGTTCGGATTCAAGAGTAGTTGAGAATGGCTAGCCAGGACTGAGGGTGGCCTAATGGTTAAGGTGTTTGCCTTACAAACAGAAGGTGCAGGGTTTGAATCTCACAGGGGATAACTGGCTAGGCTTAAAATGGCTCACAAGGGCAGTTAGCCTAGTACTAACCTATGATAGCTAGAGGGAGAGGGGTGAGTTCTTGGAGTCTGGAGTGCAATGGGGCAGAGCAGATGAGTATTGAATCATCTGCATACTACACAGTGGAGGCCAGGTTATTTACACTATGGAGTTTATTTGTGAATATGTTGAAGAAGAAGTGGACCTAATATTGATTCTTGTGGGAAAGGTGGAAATAGTTCTTGCTGCCATTTTACCACTTGTTGTCTGTTGGGTAGCTATGGAACCAGGACAGGAGATGTATGGCTGAGATCAAAATTTGATAGTTCTGAAAGGAGCTTTTAATGAGAAATGGTGTTGAATGACTTTGGAGAGATCTATGAAGAGGGAAGCTGTTACTTTTGTTTGTAGTGTAGTTGATTGCATTGCATAAGCTGCGGAAGGCAGTAGTACTACTATGACTGAGGTAAAAAACAAGTTGCTTTTTGGATAGCAGGTTATTGCTAATGAGGTGGTTTGAGAGTAGAGTATTATATAGGATTATATAGAATTATAAGAGATTACTAGGCTAATGGCCCTAGCCTAATTGGGCTACTGTTGTCCGAAGGAGGAGAAGAGGGGGAAGGCATGCCTGAAGGCAGGTAAAGGCTAGGACTGTGGTAGTGAGGGTCAGAACTTTGAATGTTGGCAGTATGACTCGTATAGGGAGAGAGCTAGCTGATATGATGGACAGAAGGAAGGTTGGTATATTCTGTGTGCAAGAGACCAGATGGAAGGGGGGCAAGGCTAGGTGTATCGGAGGCGGGTTCAAATTATTTTATCATGGTGTGAATGGGAGGAGAAATAGTGTAGGGGTTATCCTGAAGGAACAGTATGCTAAGAGTGTTTTGAGGTGAAAAGAGTGTCGGATAGAGTGATGTGTTTGAAGCTGTAAATTGATGGTGTAATGATGACTGTTAATGCATATGCTCCACAAGTTGGGTGTGTGATGGATGAGAAAGAAAAATTTTGGAGTGAGTTGGATGAAGTGGTTATGACTGTACCCAAAGGCAAGAGACTGGTGAATGGAGCAGATTTCAGTGGGCATGTTGGTGAAGGAAACAGAGAGAATGAGGAAGTGATGGGTAGGTATGGTGTTAAGCAAAGGAATGCAGAAGGTCAGATGGTAGTGGATTGTGCGAGAAGGATGGACATGGCTGTGGTGAATACGTATTTTAACAAGAGGGAGGAACATAGGGTGACATACAAGAGTGGAGGAAGATGCACACAGGTGGATTATATCTTATGTAGAAGGGCCAGTCTGAAAGAGATTGGAGACTGTAAAGTGGTGGCTGGGGAGAGTGTAGTTAGGCAACATAGGATGGTGGTTTGTAGGATGACACTGGTGATCAAGAAGAGGAGGAGGAGTGTGAGGGCAGCACCAAGGATCAAATGGTGGAAATTGAAAAAGGGTAATTGTGAGGTGGAGTTCAGGGAAGAGTTAAGACAGGCACTGGGTGGCAGTGAAGAGTTACTGAATAGCTGGGTAACTGCAGCAGAGCTAGTAAGGGAGATGGCTAGAAAGGTGCTTGATGTGACATCTGGAAAAAGGAAGGAGGACAAGGAGACCTAGTGGTGGAATGAAGAAGTACAGGAGAGTATACAGAGAAAGAGGTTGGCGAAGAAGTGGGATTGTCAGAGAGATGAAGAAAGTAGACAGGATTATAAGGAGATGAGGTGCATGGCGAAGAGAGAGGTGGCAAAGGCTAAGGATAAGGCGTATGAAGATTTGTATGAAAGGATGGATACTAAGGAGGGAGAAAAGGACCTGTACCGATTGGCTAGAGAGAGGGACCGAGCTAGGAAAGATGTGCAGCAAGTAAATGTGATAAAGGATAGTGAGGGAAACATACTCACAAGTGAGGAGAGTGTGTTGAGCAGATGGAAAGAGTACACTGAGTGGCTGATGAATGACGAGAATGAGAAAGAGAAGGTTGGGTGATATGATAGTGAATCAGGAAGTGCAATGGATTAGCAAGCAGGAAGTAAGGACAGCTTTGATGAGGATGAAGAATGGAAAGGCTGTTGGTCCAGATGACATACCTGTGGAAGCCTGGAGGTGTTTAGGTGTAATGGCAGTGGAGTTTTTAACTAGATTGTTTAATGAAATCTTGGAAAGTGTGAGGATGCCTGAGGAATGGAGGAAAAAGTGTTTTGGTACTGATTTTTAAGAATAAGGGTGATGTGCAGAGCTGTAATAACTACAGAGGGCTTAAATTGATCAGTCACAGCATGAAGTTATGGGAAAGAGTCATGGAAGCTAGGTTAAGAAGGGAGGTGATGATTAGTGATCAGCAATATGGTTTCATGACAGGAAAGAGCACTACAGATGTAATGTTTGCACCGAGAGTGTTGATGGAGAAGTACAGAGAAGGTCAGAAGGGGTTGCATTGTGTCTTTGTGGACTTAGAGAAAGCATATGACAAGGTGCCTAGAGAGGAGTTGTGGTATTGTATGAGGACATCGGGAGTGTCAGAAGTATGTAAGAGTGATACAGGATATGTACGAGGGTAGTGTAACAGTGGTGAGGTCTGCGGTGGGAGTGACGGATGCGTTTAAGGTGGAAGTGGGATTACATCAAGGATCAGCTCTGAGCCCTTTTTTATTTGTAATGGTGATGGACAGGTTGACAGAAGAGATCAGATAGGAGTCCCTGTGGACTATGATGTTTGAAGATGACATTGTGATCTGTAGTGAGAGTAGGGAACAGGTGGAGAAGACCCTGAAGAGGTGGAGATATGCTCTAGAGAGATGTGGAATGAAGGTCAGCAGGACTAAGACAGAATATATGTGTGTGAATGAGAGGGAGGATAGAGGAATGGTGAGGAAGTAGGGAGTAGAGGTTGTGAAGGTGGATGAGTTTAAATACTTGGGATCAACAGTTCAGAGTAATGGTGAGTGTGGAAGAGAGGTGAAGAAGAGAGTACAGGCAAGATGGAGTGGGTGGAGAAGAGTGTCAGGAGTGATTTGTGACAGACGTGCACCAGTAAGAGTGAAAGGGAAGGTCTACAAGAGGGTAGTGAGACCAGCTATGTTGTATGGGATGGAAACAGTGGCACTGACAAAAAGGCAGGAGTCAGAGCTGGGTGTGGCAGAGTTAAAGATGTTAAGATTTGCACTGGGTGTGATGAGGGTGGACAGGATTAGGAATAAGTATATTAGAGGGTCAGCCCAGGTTGGAAGGTTTGGAGACAAAGCCAGAGAGGCAAGATTACATTGGTTTGGACATGTGCTGAGGAGGGAAGCTGAGTATATTGGGAAAAAGATGCTAAGGATGAAGCTGCCAGGTAACAGGAAAAGAGGAAGGCCTAAGATCAGGTTTATGGATGTGGTGAGAGAGGACATGGAGGTGGTTGGTGTAACAGAGCAAGATGCAGAGGACAGGAAGAAATGGAAACAGATGATCCACTGTGGCAACCCCTAGCAGGAGCAGCCGAAAGAAGAAGAAAACTAGGCTAATGGCCCTAGAGCCTTTTTTAAGCCTAGCCTTTCATGCCCCAGTTTTCCCAATTATCAATGCTCACAAGCTAGAATGGCTTTATTATATACCTGTGCGTTTGGATAGCTACAAGCTGCCCCTGTCCATAAGGGTGACAAGCCAGGGGTGAATTTGTGATTTCCCATCCACTGGTCCAAATTGCATTTAAATAGGCTTATCAAAGATCTCTGTTTCACATGAATGAGAAGTCTGTTTCAGAGAAGGGGTAATCTTTGAGACATACACCTGTCCCTCCAACATGTTTTATTTATGTCAAAGACGAGGTTTAGATCCTTAGATTGGTTAATTCTAGTGCTGTTTGTTTTGTGAATGTATAGCTAATCCATCAGTCTGGAATAGGAGAATCCATTGTAAAATAGGCATAGATCACCACTCTGTAATCTGTAGGAGAGAGGGCTTTATTTTTTAGTGAGGAACCTCTGTGGCCGCTCCAGCTGGTGCAAATGCCCAGTCAGATACATACCAAAGAATGCATTTTACCCGATTAGTGGTCCAATGAGGGCTGAGTATAGTTGGATTATTATCACTTTAGAGCAGGATACCATGGCCTTACTTAGAAATTGAGCCATGTAGAAGGATTTTCTCACCACAGTGAACACATGGTGATCAAACTTCAGGTTATTGTCAACTTGAGTTCTTAAATCCATTACCACTAATTCTACTCTTAGGGAAATGTTATCAATCTCATAATTTGCAGGGTTGATCGCCTTCCCAACAGATATAATTATGCATTTTTTGTAATGAGTTTTAGGTCATGGTTCTAGAACTAGTTATTTGCCTATGTCAGACCCTGCTGGAGGATATCTACATATCTGGGAGATTCAGTGAGTGCACCCAGCTTGCAGTCGTCAGCAAATGTGGTCAGCCAAAGGTGGCCGACATTTTCCTAGACTTCAGAGCAGTATATTCTGAACAAGACAGGTCCCAATACAGAGCCCTGTGGGGTGTTACTAGTAACAGGCCTCATGGTGGAGGGTCGCAATCCCAAATAAAACCAAGACCCAATCCTCCAAAGGCAGGCGTCCTGACTGGTGGACCCCAGCCATAAACAAACTATACAATAGAAGGAGGAAGCTACTACATGATAGAGCAAAATCCCAAAAAGGAAGGCATCTCTGATCAGTATTAGCAAAAAACTACGGGCACTCATAAAATCGTCTAAGGCCAGCTTCGAGAGAAAAATTGCACAGGACACTAAGGATAATCACAAGGCTTTCTTTAGTTATGTTAGGAACCTGGGTGGGAATTGCCAGATATGCTCAGAATTAGTCCAAAATGACAAAAAATACACCAAACCCACAGACATTGCCAACATCCTAGCTGACAGGTTCAGCGCAAACTCCTCCCCCCCACCAACAGGGCAAATATCTATCCCAGCTGAGTGCTGCCCCCCCGACATCTCAGATGCTCAGGTAAGAGCCGCCCCCTCCAAAGCAAAAAACACAGCATCAATGGGACCAGACAGTGTCCCGGGCTGCGTCCTACATGAACTCCAAGAAGAGCTAAACCCAAACATAAAACTACTGTTCAATCTCAGCCTTACTACAGGATATGTACTCAAAGAGTGGCATACAGCAACAGTGATCCCTCTCCACAAAGGTGGAGTGGCATACAGCAACAGTGGTCCCTCTCCACAAAGGTGGTGCCTCTCCACCAAGCTAGTCAGGCTTATGGGGTGATAGTTTCCAGGATCCATTGAGGCACCACGTTTGTGGAGAGGGACCACTGTTGCTGTATGCCACTCCACCTTTCTCTCATATAAAACCAACACATATATATACATTATACTCTCGTACACTTTACAAATAGACAAATACATATAACAAGATGGGGAGGACCTACAGACACTGGATCCTACCCAGTGGGCTGTCAGCATCCTGATCCTGCCTCTTAAACCTGGTTGATTTGAAACAGTCAGTCAGGCCATTGGGCGGGGGAAGGTGTCCACACACCCACCTGCCCACCATAAAAACTGCCGATACAATACCCCCACTCGGGGCAGTCTAATACAAACCAACTTACAAAATACTATGCAAACTTGTTCTCAAGGACAACCCACAGACATCAGCCCTGGGGAGCCAGACTCAAACCAACCACAAGGTGGCACCATCCACAACTGGGTCTCCTCCTGGGACCTAGGACTATAATTCTCTTCCATATATATTTCTCAGAGGTACAGGCCAACGGAAGGACTGTGAAGGACTTAGGCTAAACTGCAAGCCAGCCCCAGTAAACCAAGCCGACACGAGCCAGCATCCTCCAAAAATATCAAAAGGACCACAACAGACAACACCACGGCCAAGAGCTAAGCCAAAGTAAGCAGTAAAAAGAAGTGTGGTGCAAAACTTTGTGCCCACAATCCCCACAAATTAAGATAACATTAAGTCATTAGCGAAGAAGTTTAGGGGGAGGGGGACCCATCAGTTGATAGCAATCTCTCATTTGAAACTTTATCATCCCTGTGGTTAGAAAAAATTGTGTATAGCTATTAATTTGATGTACCTTACCAGACACCTGCAGCAACTGGAAAGACCCCAAATGTACCTCACCAAGAGGATCAAAGGGCTCAAACAGATGCCATATGCTGCCCGGTTAAAGAAACTCCAGCTCTACTCAGTGGCATACCGCCTGCTCAGAGTCGATCTGTGCCTGACGTATAAAGCCATGTCCAACCTGGAATTAATGGACATGCTGCACCTCAGAAAATCCAAATCCGATCGAGCTACGCGCTCGAGAGACTTGAACCTCAGCACTGAAATAAATAGGACATGCTGGAGGGACAGATTCATAACCCAGAGGCTCCCTTCACTCTGGAATAAAATCCCAGTCCAGCTTAGGCAGAGTCCCTCATTGACTCTCTTCAAGAGGAATCTTGATGAGTGGATGGGAGATTGTAGGTTTACCCCGGGTATCACTTCTGTGTCACTGTTAGACAGAGGCACAGTATACTAACCTCGAAAAAGGGCATAGCAAAATTCATTTAAAATGAGTGGCGAAAGCCAAGCACACTCTGGCTAGGCTTATAAATGCTTTAAGGCAGATAGCCTAGTATGAACCTATGAACCTATGTGTCCCATCCTTGAGCCATTTGGCTATCCATTGAGTGAAGTACAGATTTATGCCTAAATTTGTGAATTTCTCTATGATACCTGGGTGAGATATTGTATCAAATGTCTTTGCCAGGTTGAGTTAGGCAGTATGCACCGTTTTGCCCTTATCTATGGCTCTAGTGACTGTCTTGAAGAATCACACCAGCTTTAGTAGGTATGACCTGCCCTTGATGAAACTGAACTGGGATGGGTCGAGTGTTTGAGTTCCTATGTCTTTGTTTATCAGGTCCTTGATAATTCTTTCCTTGGCCTTGCATATAAAGCTAGTCAAACTTATGGGTCTGATGGTCCACCTTTCAGTAGACTGATGACCGTTGCAGTCCTTCAATCCCTAGGAATAGAGATTCTAGTGGACCTGACAGATCATGTTTCAAGCTATTTCGGTGGCATCTTGGGATATTATCAGGACCCACTCATGCAATGTTTTAGCTCTAGAGAGTGCCATGAGGACCTGTTCTTCATTGATAGTTGTAGGAGGGAGATGATGGGGGGGGGGTAAAACTGGAGCTACATTTATTGGAAGCAAATTTGCTACATTTCTCAGTGTAGTACAGGGAGTTGGAATTACTATTAGTTCAGCACTTTGTTTGGTGTTCCCTTTAAGGTTGTGTACATAACTGAAAAATGCATTATGGTTATCCTTAGCCTGGCAGACTATTTTTGCCACAAAGTTTGCATCGGTGGACTTGATTTGTCCCCTGAGTTGCTTGTTGAGACTGACAGAGGAGTTTTTGTCATTTGGGCATAGTCCTTCCTATTTTTGGACAGGATTTTCTTTTTTTTGTTGTTGTACAATCTGTTTATATTGGGGGTCCATCAAGGAGGCTTGTTTTTGGAGTTTGATGTAAGCTTATTTCAGTTTAGTACTCCTGTTTCTATAGAGTTATTTACATGCTTGTACAGGGCTTCCATACACACTTCCAAATAGACCACAGTGTTCTCTGAGTTTGGGGAGGCTTGGAATTTAACTATGCCATTACTTAATAGGAGGTAATTAGCTTTGGAAAAGTTCTTAAATGTTGTAGAATTTACTGGGAGTTCGGACTTATTTCAAGGGTGGACACTTCATGATCTGATCTAACCAGTGAGGACGTCAAACAAGGGGGGAGGGTGCAACATTCCCAACATTCCCTTATATTTGTGAGTACCAGATCCCAGATATTTACACCCATTGTAGGTGTCTAGACTAGTTGTTCCAGGGTGTTTGCACTGAAAAAATCTAGGAATCTTTGAGCCTGCATGTCAGTAGTTGTGTATGTATCCCAGTTTATGGTGGGAAAGTTTAAATTACCCAAGAATGTATTGTTGGGCTGAATTGTGAATGACTGCAGTACATTCAAGTATGTGGCATGGTTATTCTGAGTCATAGATAGGGACCTACAGCTAGCAAGGATATGGTATGGGAATTTACCTACAGTTAGATGGCTGTAGCTCAAGTGTGTCATATACTGTTTGACCAATTTTGAGGTGTGCCTACTTTTTATGTAGATTGATACACCTCCACCTGTTGTCCATTCTTGTGCATTAGCTAATCTAAATGTGAGAAAGGTATGATAGCCTTGCACTGCAGGGGTGCCTTCTGCAGCTTCAAGCCATACCTCAGAAACTGCCCAAATGTCAACACTCTCAAGGGCGAGGAGCGCTTCCAGGGAGTGGAGCTTTTTGTTGAAACTCCTAGCACTGACACGCAGTAATACCTTTAGTTTATCTTGAGTAGAATTTACTATGTTGGAAGGTTTATCAAACTGGTGTGGCCTAAAAAGACACTATAGGGGGTGGATGTTTTGGCCAATGTCCTAAAGCCTAATGGGAACAGGTACAGACTATTCCTGGCAAAGCAGCATAGTCTTTCCCAGGCCAACAAAGGAATGACACCAGTAACTAAGCCAATTGTTAAAGTCAACCATCTTCTGTTTATATTGTGGTATCACCCTTAGAGAAGGTAGAATGCTGCTGAGTGCTAGGCTCATACCTGCCTGGGACAGACAATCTGAAAATTGTAACACACCTGTCTTCATCTCAGGTCATTAACAGCCACATAGACTATGACAGTATCATACCGGTACTTGTGTTTCAATGTCCTGAATGCATGTGTGATCTGGCAGATCCTCGCCCCTGAGAAAGCCTGGTGTGTAAAGCATCAGTGTGTCTCACAACAGAGTCTCCAATGACCAATATACTGGGTTGTGTGGTAGTTTGCCTTAAGGGCTTAGAGGCTCAGACATTGTCAGATATAGTTGTATGTGCCCTGGGGAGTGTTGTCTTTTGCTGATGGCAGCATATGGTAGTCTTTTGAGGGTTGAGTACATTGCATTTAAGTGTCTCAGCATATGCGAGTTTATGTGTCTAATGCATAATAGGTGGAGAGTGCGTGTGTTCGTTTGTGCATGTGTGTGTGCATGCATGTGTGTATGCATGTGTGTGCGTGTGTGTGTGTGTGTGTGTGTGTGTGTGTGTGTGTGTGTGTGTGTGTGTGTTACTGGCAGCCTGTTTGGAGATATCAGTGTCTGTATGCAAGAGTTTTGTCGCCAAAGACATAGTGTAATTACATCTCATGCATTCTGTGTCAGTCTTCTTAAGAATAAAGTGGTTGTCAGTAAACATGAGACAATTGTTGCGTTATCAGGATGCCCATTCTACTAGGCTGGCTATGGAGATGGTAGGAAAGTGCACATCCATTGCTATGGATACTCTTTTTGTGATCTATGGCACGTGGTACATTTGGGTTTGTAACTAAATAAATCTGGAGTTGTTGGGCTGAGAGGAGAGGTCTAGGACTGATCTAAAACAACACTCTTGGGATAATGCTTCTCAGCAAACAAAGCTGCTCTACACTCAGCTAGATACTTGAGAAAATAGCAGAGGTAGTTTTATATGGAAAATGACAACTCTAGGTGGCTGCATCTGTACAAACACTGCAAACCACTGCTCAGCACAGGTTATGTGATCCTATTTAAAATGTTGATTTACCACATTATAGAAGCTTGGAATGTTGAATACTAATGCTTGAAATTACAGAAATTGCAGAACTTCTCATTTTGAAAAGGTCAACATTCAGAATATTGAAATGTTATATAAGCGACTAACTGCCATACTTTAATGTGCATCACTGCATGATTGACTGTACACAGCAATGACAGGCTCAAAGTATCCTTCAACCCAGGGCTCATTGGCTATGTGTATCCGGCAATGTATCCTAGAAAGGGAAGGAGGTACTCCTAATTGATGAGTACATGTACAATTTTGAAAAAGTGTACAAAGATGAAAAAGTATTGGGCATGTAGATGTAAGCTAATAGACAGGTGTAAAGGTAGAGCCATAAAATGTTTTAGCTCTGTCAGGGATATATTGCAGAGATCCACCTGTCATCACCATGTCAGCAATCTGACAGAGTTGGAAAGGTATGTAGCCTGCAGTGACCTTATCAATAAGGTTAAGCTGTGCTGAGACACTCCAAGTCTCATAGTAGACAATGTCACTGCAGGTGCATCCCTAGAAGGTGCAGTCTTTATACCTAGTAGAAGAGCTGTTTTAAAGAGAATTAACCATATTAGTAGAAATATGCATTTGATAACTAGTGAAGCCTATAATGCATCAATAGGGGACATAAATGTCCAAAATAATCTATTGAAAGAAGGGAATTTCTTGGGGAAGATGTGTGACTCCTCTACGAACATAATATTTATGTTAACTACTAAGCAAAAGTTGGTAGATCTGTCAATGGCAACCATTTGGCTAATCGATGGCTCATTCCTCATGAGGGGACGGGTATGCTGTCAACTGTACAGTATACACAACTTCATGAGGTATGGTGTGCCTCTCACATTTTGTTTATTGTCTAAGAAGTCCATGAGCGATTTACAATATAATGTGGCAGTGTGTATTTGAACATTTAAGCAGAGAAAATGTGCATGTCACAGTGAAGTATTTATTATGCAATTTTGAGTTGTCTGCTAGAAAAAGTATTGCAGCAAATGGTGTGGAGTCAAAGGGCTGTTACTTTCTCATTTTGCCCAAAATATCTGGTGCAAGATTCAAAGATTTATGGCTTATATGAGTCATCTGTTCATTTCAGTTTACAAATGCAAGGACTTGTACACTTGTGTTTTAGGATGAAACAAAACTTACAGCTTGCTTCAGTCAGCTATGTGCAGAATTTGAGGAAGGGCATGAGTTGCTGAAATACTTTACAGTGTGCTATATGTTGTAAAGTTACGGAAATTCAAACCATGCATTGTTACTGCCACTTGTTTTCCATCTACATTCCATGTCCGCTGTCACAAAAGGAGACACTGCCAGCCCAGCTATCTGGAATTTTGCAAATAATTATATGTCAGTTGTGAATATCAACATGATTCATATGCTTGTGTTACAAATGTATTAGAACTGTATGTTATGTGTATATCAAACTGCTGGTAGAGAAGTGTGTGTGAAAAGGGTTTGTACAGTACTGAGCTTAAAGATGTATCCACATTGTACTCTACCGGAAGAGAACAGAAATGTATATACACTATTGCAGCTGTGTAAATGTATATATTTTTAACAGTGGAACATAAAACTGGAACATAAAAAGTTAACTTGCAAAACTTCAGGAAAATATTTGAAATTAAATTGTTTTATAACTACATAATAAAGGAGTTAGTTTCAATGCAGCAAGGAGACAGGATGACTAAAACTAAGGAGCCTTCTGCATTGTATTGAAAGTGTTTTATTGTTTTGTATCTTCCAGCAGTTGCAAACATCTGAATGCTAAGTATTTTCAAAGGGAGATGCTAAATGCTAGCAGTTTCTAGCAATGGTTGTTGAGCCTGGGAACTGAAGTCGGGTGACAAAAAGTGATGTCACGCTGCAAGTATCCCAGCAGTAATTTTTTATATTAGTTTAAGAACTCTCATAGAGAGAGAGAGAGAGAGAGAGTGCATTTTGTATGTCTTTGACCTGACAGTATCAGCTTGGAAAACCCCACTCACCACATCTATCTTGCCTTGCTATGAGTAAGTAAGTCTAGGGTACAATAATTTCTCTTAGATACAGTTATGAATATAGTGCAATACAACTTAGATGTTTTCTTTATTTGAGACTGTCCTGGAAAGTTATTTTAAATATTTCCTGTGATTTTGAACTCTGAAGTCTCTGTGAATACATATTTATTATTGTTTTGTTCTTTTATTATTATTAAATATATTTAAACCTTTCAATTGTGGCTGGTCTGTCTAGAGATATTCAAGCTCTTAGAGTACTTGCATATCTATTTGGTGACACTGTGCAGACCGCTACTAATAGCCTTGCTCTTGGTCAAACTACCTTTTGGATTAACAGAAACATTACAAGGTAAGATTGGACACCTTTTTTAAAGGTCTTAAAGTATCTGATAAGGGGTTCTGGTGGCAGTGATAACTACCTCATAGTCTGGGCAGAAGGGAGCATAGATAGTAAACCGGTGCCATCCTTTCTCAGATGTATATATGTGTGTGTGTGTGTGTGTGTGTGTGTGTGTGTGTGTGTGTGTGTGTGTGTGTGTGTGTGTGTGTGTGTGTGTAAAAAATCTCCAAGAGTATGTGTGTCAGCTACTTGGGCAGGGATATGAAGTACTGGTTGGACATACAGAGTGTTGGAGGACTTAGCTTGGAACCCTGGCTAAGTACTCAGCTCTATAGCTGTGCTAGTGGGGAGTCTTATTGGGGATATGGAGAAAGAGGACTCTGTGTGCTCTTAAGGGAAATTACACATTACTGTGTGTGTACTTGTCATCCTCCCAGTGTGTACTTTCCCCACTGTTGCCAGTGTGGAGGATGGAGGCTCCTTGATTACTGGGCCAGTGTTGGGGCATCACATCCACTTTTGGAATAGTTCCATACTTGATAAGCTGTTTATGCCACGTACTCAACACTTTGTGGAGGCCTGGTATCACCTTATCTGTTCTTTGCTTGGTAGGTGGATATCAGACTTGCCATTAGTGTTGTCTGTTTAATAAGGGAATAGAACAGAATTGAGCAATTGCACCTTCATATCAGTTCAGCCTCGCTTCCCTCACCAAAGAGGAAATTTCACCAGGCGCATGATCAGTTCTGACATGTACTGGATCAGAAGGATTACTCTCCACATGACTTTCTGTGAGCTGTCACCATGCTACTGCTGATGTAATCCAGCCTGTGATATGGTGCTCCATTATTTGTTTTATAGTTAATGTTTATTGTTTGGGACTTTATTTTTGACCACTTAACATTTTCAGCATGTTTATTCTGATCATTGTTGTCATGCTGCTAACTTAGTCTATGGTGTTGATTGTTGTGTTGTTCACCTGTATTGTTTACATTAACAACTGGGATATGTTCTGCATACTACAGGACTTAGTACTTGTATTACTAGCAGAGTGGATGCATCATGCTTGCACGGTAGCCCACATTTTGCACTTTGGTTTTGTTTTCCAGATGCCACCGGAGGCACCAGCTCTTATTTACCCCACATGGTTTGGAAAGGGTGCTTTGCACGTTTGCATTTTGGCTACTGTATTTCAATATTTTGAATGGTGACCTTTTTGAAATTTGATGTTCTGGAACTTCAGGTATTAGCGTTTGAAATTTCAAGCTTTGATAATTTGGTAAATAGATATTTTAAATGGAATTCAGATGTTCTTCAATGTTGGAAGACACCCATGGTGAAACAGTAGAACACCAAATGGAGGGATCAGTGTTAAAGGTGAACTTATACCCAAGCTAGTGATCCAAGCTCAATAAGATCCCAAATACACCATTTTGAGTGCCTGATGAGCCCCCTTCCCCCAAACACACACACACAAAGCTGAATCTGTTGTAAGGCAGTATATTGTGAACTAGGAAAGTCTGAAGCATGATAGCTAAAATGAAGGACCATTGCATTACTGAGGAACAATACCAGGTTACGTGGTACTGTACTGCTTTACACTGGTATCAGCTTATGGGCTGATACAGCATGTGAAATGGGCAACATCAAAGTACTTATTACATATGTGTGTATATGTGTGTGGTAAGCATGTAAAATGGTCAACATCAAAGTAATTATTATGTGTGTTTGTGTGATAAGCATGTAAAATGGTTAACATCAAAGTATTTATTACATATGTGTGTGTGTGTGTGTGTGTGTGTGTGTGTGTGTGTGTGTGTGTGTGTGCGCGTGTGGTGTGTGTGTGATAAGCATGTAAAATGGTTAACATCAAAGTCCTTATTACATATGTTGTGTGTGGTAAGCATGTAAAATGGTCAACCTCAAAGTACTTATTACGTGTGTGTATGTGTGTGTTTGTGTGTGTATGTAATAAGCATGTAAAATGGTTAACATCAAAGTACTTATTAGATGTGTGTGTGTCTGAGATAAGCATGTAAAATGGTTAACATCAAAGTACTTATTACCTATGTGTGTGCATGCGTGTGTGTGTGTGTGTGTATGTGGTGTGTGTGTGTGATAAGCATGTAAAATAGTTAACATCAAAGTACGTATTACGTGTGTGTGTGTGTGTGTGTGTGTGTGTGTGTGTGTGTGTGTGTGTGTGTGTGTGTGCATTTCTCACTCTCGCTCTCTTTCTCTCTCTCTCGTTTTATATATATATATATATATATATATATATATATATATTTGTAACATGGTCTGATCATTCTCATCAGAATGGTGTTTAAAATTATTTAAAATAAATAGTGTGAACACTTACAAGAACTGTTGCTTTAAAATGATATAAATATGGCACATGAAGACTGTAAATAGCACTGATGCTTTAAATGGTAAAGTACCATTATGTATTAGACAGAGATCATCAATTAAGTATGTGAGTAATTGATATATAAGAACAGGGCTATAACCATTTTATGTCAGGGTGAAGACAGTCTCTTGTAGAGAGGGACTGGGGGCTCGGAACCATGGTTCTGGGTGGTGTGTGACAGCAGGAAGAATGGCATCTTCGTGGAACAGGCTCCAGAATGAAAACAGGTTCCTGGAAACACCTGTGTGTCGCAGATACATTAATTACTGCCACTAGGAAGTTATGAGACTTTGTGTGCAAGCTGGTGTTTCCTTGTTTGTGGGACTGTGAGACTTTGAAAGGTAGAAGATTGTGTGTGCGTGTGTGTGTGTGTGTGTGTGTGTGTGTGTGTGTGTGTGTGTGTGTGTGTGTGTGTGTGTGTGTGTGTGTGTCTTTCCTTTAGTTGCTACAAGTGAAACTTATTTCTTTGGTGTATGTCTTCATATGAGAAGAGTCTGCACCATTGACGTTTGTTTGCCTTTACAATACTGTGCATATTTTATGAACTTGTAGATTTTGTTGCATTAATATGATGCATTGCTGAGTACATCAGGCGTTATTTGTGACAAGTATTTATGCCTAAGGTTCTGATTTTCCTTTTGCTGCCTGCACAGTCATACCATTTTGAACCAACAATACCCCACCTGAAGAGAAAGCATTCCTGTGCTGTTGTTAATTAACCCATTCCTGACCAAATGCCAAGATGACAATATTTGTGCAACTCATTTAAATCATAGCCACTGCTACTGAGGGAATGGTGTCCTTTGCCAGAGCTATATCAACAACAAAGATAGCAAGACCAGTGAAAAATTTAATCAAGGAGGAAGACCTTGAAGCATAGCTGGTAGCCTTTGAGCAGTGTCCCCACCATGAGCAATAGGACCAGAGTGACTGAGACAAGATTCTCTCAACTTTAAAACTGAGTAGTTTAGACTAATGATAACAGGTATCAAATTCTGGCAACAGTAGGTATACTCTGTTTTAAATGTGGGAAAAGGGGGCACATAGTTAAATCTTGTAATAGTAATGATAACACTGTTAACCCTTTGAAAGCAATAACAAGTAAAAAGCATGCTACTAATGATTTTATGGTGAGGGGTTATGATGAACTATCTTCTGGAAAAGTAGGCAGACTTTTGCTATTGTGCTACAGCAAATGTAGTTTTGTACAGTGTGCTTAATAGATGTCAGGGAGCTGCAGGTTGTCATAGACTTATGCAGAACAGTTGCGCTTACAGAGTCACAGTATGTTTATAAAACAATGACCCTTACTAAAATAACAGTTGATACAGTATGTATTCACTGAGATAGCAAACAGTATCCCATTACTCAAATACTAATACAAGCTATGTGTGGAAAGATAGTTCATCCGGTTGCTGTAGTTTCCAATTTAGCACATCATACAATAGAGAAAAATATTTTTCCCAATTAAAAAATTATAGTCAATAGAAAGGATGTGTTCCCTTTTACAGAGCACATTATCAGTGTGGGGTTGAGAATTAACATGAATAAGCCTATAGATAACACTTCTGCCTAGCCAACAGATACATTCATGATAGTATGTCAGCATAACAAAGATCAAGGAGTACAGCTAGAAAGCCCCAAAGGTATAAAAAATTGGTTAAAATACAAGGAGAAGAAGAAGAACCTGCACATAAAAAACACTTAAAAAGATGTATCAACAAAAACCTCTAGTAGAGTAGGCTGCAGGAACAGAGCCAGCAACATTTTGCAGCCTGAAAGTGTTATAAAGCAAGAAGTAGAAGTGACTAGAAGGAATCACTCACTGGGAGAATGTATTCCAGGGAAAGAAGTTAGGGAAATTCACAGCCTGAGCGGAATTATAAACTTTATGCAAGTCCTGAGGAGAAATAACAAAAGTCCAAAATGGGAGTAAACAAACACGGCTCTCTTGATAATAAATAAAAGACAAAACTTTTATTCAGGTACAAACTAATGAGCGCTTTCGTGCCTCCTGGCACTTATTCAGACAATACAAACACTGCAAAAGTCTCAATAAAAAGGGTTGCCTCACCCACATTATTTCACAGCAACCAGTCATACATTTTCAGCAATTAAAGTTCACCTGTTGACAACTGTCAACAAATGTAATGTGAAATCAAAGGCTTCACATATCAACTAGCTTAAAAAGTCCTTACATACAAAATAGGAAGTCTGAAACTACACATTGTTCTTTCGATTTTCCTGGTTAGGGGTTGCCACAGTGAAATTCCAGTCCGCTAATGATTGGCAGTAGATTTTTATGGTGCCAGCCCGACGCCCAACCATCAATGAAGGCACGCCCATTCACGCATGACTTTCAAACGCCACTCGACCATGGGGAGGACAGGCAGACTCCACACAGAAGGTGCTCCAGCCGAGAATTGAATGGGAGAATCTCTTGCTGTGAGGCAACAACGCTACCGCTGCACCACTGCGGCTTAAGTCTGAAACTACACATAAAAAATAAAATTAAATTAAAACATTAATTCTCAATTACACTACTATCAACAACTATATAACCATACAGAGAGTTGACTGCAGAAAACACCAGTCATAACATTTTTACTTTCTCACATATAAAGCTACTGACATCACCTTTCTCACAGTTGTAATACTAGAGTGTACCAAAAGATGGCAGGTAAACACCTAACACTTATTGACAGATGTACCCCTAGTTGTTTTAAAGGATAGGAAATTCAGTGCTTGCTGCTCTTTGTTTTCTAGCCTGATGTGTGAGTGTTAGGTGTTTACAACACACAGCAGTGTTTCGCTACTATCGTAGATTTTATGTTCTTGCATTTAAGGTGTAAGCAAGGTTGTTTTAATTGCCTTGCTACTTCTTTATTGATATTAATATTGTATATTTTGATTTTATATCTGAATAGAAATGATTACTGTATGTGTTTACAATACGCCTTCACGTTATTCTTTTGAAAGTATTTTTGAAGGCTTACAATAATATGCAGGCTGAATTTGATGTTTGTTTACTATAGTAACCATGGTTTTAAATGTATAATTATCTAAGCAAATTGATTTTTAATTGTTTAATTCCCGCCTAGAGAGGTATTTAAAGAGCGTTGTTTTAATGCATTTTTATCTGAAGAAGCGTGGATGAGTCCACGCGAAAGCGCTCATCTTTGTTATTAAAGCTGTGCATTTTTGGATTTACTTGGCATTTCATTCATTTACTAGATCGTGGTGAGACTACAAGTATTTATAGTTGTTGCTGTTTGTTTCTGGATTTTACCAGTAGTCTGTTTGGCAACACCGCTACAGTTCTTTGTTTGTTTTTCTACTTGATTTTTCAAGTTTTTACTGCAGCTGTGTGCACATGATGGAATCAGTAGAAGTAGAACTTGAATATCATCCTGAGACGAGGGAAACTTTTTCTAAATGGGATTCATTGCTTCATCAGAATCTCAAGCCTTTATTTGCTCTGGACTTATCTGATGCTAATGCTTCGACTACAGTTCAACAGAATGGTGAGAATTTATCTGACTTTAATCATCTTTGTAAAGAGCTAGAAGATGATTTATACAAATTGCAACGCTATGCATGGCAGAGGCAACATTTAGAAGCATGCTTACACTTTCGAATTGTACCAAGAGGCATGAGGGTGTTCTGCATGCCAACTTACGGTAATAGTCACCCAACTTTGTTAAAGAAATGGCAAGATCTGAATATAGAGTTGGGGTTCAGTTACATGAGGCTTCTCCTTGAATATTTTTTACCACTAGAAAATGATCTACGGACTAAAATTGATGTCAGTCATAAAGAGATTGTCACACGTTTTCGTTCAGACTTTTGCCTCAAAAGAATTGACAACATATATACTCAAGTCAACTCCTTTAGTGACAGACTGAAATTAACCAAGCAAAGAAAGCTTCAAAGGGACTATAATGATTTTGTCTTAGGCCAGATTTTTGTCTGGCCAAGGACCAATTCCAACCAGAATCCACACAACCAGAAGTCTAATGAACTATTAACACAGAATAGACCTTTTGTGAGAGAAGTTGTTAGATCTACTCCCCCTAATTTTTCTTCATCAGTTAATGTTGTGAGATCAGCTGATGTCCCTTTGGATCCTTTTCCTCTTCCTACTCCCATTGTTCAGCTTGATACATCTATAGATACACCCCCTCCTAATCAACTAGCTTTTGTTCATAAGCAAGGTGACCATGCTACGGGAGCTAGACCCAAGATTCATGATGATGACCATCAATGTTTTTTACCTTATCCCATAAAAGAAACGGTTTATCAGAGGGGTCGTTCCAACAGCCGAGGACCCAGGAAAAGGAAGTTCACAGGAGAAAAACAGGAAACAGCGAGAAAAACAAGACTTTGACTTGGTATTTAATTTTTCAAACCAGGTGTTAGAAGAATTGGACATCAGTCTACTCAATAGAGGTTTGCCCTTTGTTCCTGCTCACATTAGCAATTTGAGTGAGACTTTAATTGACCTCAGACTTTTTTGTCGTTCTGTTTCCCTGAAATTGTTTTTTAAAAATGATGCTGATTTTTCTACTAACACCAAACGACTAGATTTTTGTAAAAGAAAAAGCAGTTTTATTCCTAGCTTACCCTATAATGTCGAATGTTTTTTGAAGCTTTGTGAAAGTGATTTTTACTTTGGCTATTCCAAAAAACATAATAAGTGTTCTTATTTTAATCTGACTACAGCTGAACTTATTTCTTTAAATAAGTTAAGATCAGCAAGGGACCTAACCATCAAACCTGCAGACAAGGGAGGAGGTATAGTTTTACTAAATACCTCAGATTATGTGTCCAATATGCTCACCCTCTTGTCTGATAGTACTACCTATAAAATAATTACATCTAGGGATGTTCTTAAGATAATTAAAAAAGTACATGATGAAATCTATGATTTACTAATGTGTAGACAAATTAATAAAGACACCTATGACTATCTTTATATTGAGTTTCCGAATACACCCATCATAAAAGGACTACCCAAAATACATAAGAACATCATACCTATACCCATGAAACCTATTGTCTCTGGTGAAAAGTGGGTAACATCTACTATTTCTAGTTACATTGAAAACCTTTTGAGACCAGTGGTGGATGAAGTACCCTCCATTCTCAAAGATACTTACCAACTATTGGAAGATATAAATGGATTAAAATTGGATGTAACAACACACAATTACTTATTAATAACTTTGGATGTGAATAATTTATTCACATCAATTCCCAATGATTATGGTATACAAGCAGTGAGAGAATTGATTACAGACCATGTAGATTTTAGCACCAACAAACAGATTTTGATTAGTCAATTGCTAGAGATGGTTCTCTATAACAATTTGTTTATTTTTAAGGACAAGTGTTATTTACAAAAATGGGGGGTTGCCATGGGCACCCCCTGTGCTAACACTTATGCTAATTTGGCAGTTTATTTCTGGGAAAAGAGTTTTCTCTTTAATAATAATTATTTCACCCAGATTAAATTGTACAAAAGGTTTGTTGATGATATTCTTATTGTCTGGGAGGGTACCTTGTCAGAGTTTGAAAAATTTTTTGTCTATCTAAACTCTACCACCACGTTCCTTACATTTACCATGGAAGTATCCAGAGAAAGTATAAATTTCCTGGATGTTACCTTAACATTGTCAAATAAAGGTGATTTAATTCCATCTCTATATAGAAAAGAAACCTGGAAGAACAGTCTTTTATCTTTTGATAGCATGCATCCCAGACATGTTTTTCCTGGGATTGTAAAAAGTCAATTTATAAGGCTATCCAGGATTTGTAAGGACTATGCAACATTGGGGGTAGAAGCGGACAAAATGGAGAATTTGTTTATACACAGAGGTCATAACCCTAAACTAGTTAGAGACATCAAAATTGGAATTTTAGGTCCGACAAGCTATTCTGATACTATTGATAGGGTCCAAGTAGGAGTTAACCATAGTAAACTAGTATGTGATTTTAAAAGCAAGAAGTTGTCTTGTATTCTGAAATATACCAGTGATATTATGTTTGTTAAAGAGGTTATTAGAAAGAATTGGAATGTTCTTATTATGGAACAGTTCACTAAGAACATCGTAGGTGATAAACCTTGCTTCATGTACAGAAATAGTGATAACCTGAAAAAGATCCTTTGTAATGACCAGACACTAAATACTCTGTCCAAATTACCCTTTAACAACAGGGTTGGTACTTTTCCATGTAATCATTGCACTAGATGTAAATATATTAGTACTGAAAAAACCTTTTGTCATCTCACTATGAACTGGGTTTTTAAGCCAGGTTTTTTGCCACATGCAATACAAGCAACCTTGTCTATTTAGCTACTTGTTTGAATTGTGACACATTTTATGTGGGACTCACCAAAAGAAGATTGTCAGACAGAATGTATGATCATCTATATGACATTCGTAAGGGCAATGAACTTAATGCCCTAGCCAAACATGTTTTAGACAATAAGAGTCATCATTTCTGTTTTAGAGTTCTGCAGATTGTTTTGGTTAATAATAGAGGTGGAGACCCACTGAATTATCTTGCCACAATAGAATTAAAATGGATATTGAGACTGAGTGCTCATTTGCCCCCAGGTCTCAATAATCATGTTACTATTAAACCCATTTTAGACAACAGGAGATGGTGAAAATAGGTTGCTATTGGTCTGGCGTATAGTTAGGCTGTTTTCTTGATTTCTTTGATGTTTTTCATTATATTCTGTTGGTGGCTCAATGTTTTGAAACATCACATTGCTGGTTTTTGTTTTGATATGCCACTGCTATATTTCATTATATTTTATCATATTCATATATACATCATATATATTTTATAATTTACACTCATTGACACATGTTTAGTTTCATTTTATCATTTCATCTTTTTTGTTCTTGTCACACATCCATTCACACATTTATTTCACCACTCACACATTTATTACATCATTCTAATTTCACGTGATACATCAACATGTTCAAAACATTCACATTATTTGGCCTCATCATCTTACATTGTATTTGTGGACGTTAACGTTTTATTTCACTTTACGTACCAAGTGATGAACATTATTTCCCTTGCTTGAGATAATGTAATAATGAACATGTTATTTGTGTTACGATAATATTTAATTACATTTTAGAATGAAGCTTTTTGTTATTTAGTTTTCAGTTTTTAGTTTTATTTATACTTTGATCTATATGCAGTGGAAGTATAACATTCTTGAAGCACATAGTTTTCTCCATTGAGGCTATGCGTTAGGGATGATTTGATTAGTCTTAAGGAGATGACAGCAGTGTTTCACTACTATCGTAGATTTTATGTTCTTGCATTTAAGGTGTAAGCAAGGTTGTATTAATTGCCTTGCTACTTCTTTATTGATATTAATATTGTATATTTTGATTTTATATTTGAATAGAAATGATTAATGTATGTGTTTACAATACACCTTCGCGTTATTCTTTTGAAAGTATTTTTGAAGGCTTACAATAATATGCAGGCTGAATTTGATGTTTGTTTACTATAGTAACCATGGTTTTAAATGTATAATTAACTAAGCAAATTGATTTTTAATTGTTTAATTTCCTGCCTAGAGCGGTATTTAAAGAGCGTTGTTTTAATGCATTTTTATCTGAAGAAGCATGGAGGAGTCCACGCGAAAGCGCTCATCTTTGTTATTAAAGCTGTGCATTTTTGGATTTACTTGGCATTTCATTCATTTACTGGATCGTGGTGAGACTACAAGTATTTATAGTTGTTGCTGTTAGGTGTTTACCTTAGGAATTTTGGAATACATTTCTGTATGGAGTATATGGCTGCCATGTGAAGAGTGAAGGTCCGAGTAATATGCCAACTATTACTGCCCAAACTTGCAGTACCTTAGTGATGAGGTTATCGTGTATGCAGCAAACAAGGATCGTAGCAAGATTTTATTGGCTTGGAATGAGGAAGGAATCTGAGAACTTCTGTGATGGTTGCCTGAATTCTAGAATACAGCCTCTTTGCCAGGCTTCAAAAACTATTTCATTTTAATGCATGCTTTACAAGTGCTATTTCATGTTCTGCTATGGACATTATTGGGCCATTTGTAAACTTCAGCAATCAGATTCAATAATTTTTATTATTTTGATCTATGCACTAAGTACTCAGATTATTTTGTTATGTAAGGCTAATGCTAACTGTATAGCTATGGTGTTGTCCGTACTATTTGCAGAGTAGATGTAAGTAAGGAAATATTTATTTTATTTATTTATTTGCTGTTGTTTAACCAGGATAGTCCATTGGGCCCAAAGAACCCATTTTCAATGGAGTCCTGGGGAGAAAAGCTCCACATACAGATTATACAAAGATTATGTTACACAATACATAAAATACAAAGATTAATTTCAATATATAGATTATATAGAGAAAACATAAGTATCAAACAAAACAAGTAATAGAGGGTGAAATATAAAAAGAAATAGTATTATTTTTTTTTTTTTTTTACTTGGTACAAGTGAGGAGTTGAATGGTGGAAGCAAGCATGAATTTGCTAGCTGGGAATGGAAAAAGAAAGATGAGTAGTGGTGGAAGTAGGGTAGGTTATGAAGGATGTGAGCAGGAGCATTCCCATAAGGATGTTAGATGAGAGTGTAGTAATTTTTTAAAGTGTGGGAGCCTAGCAATTGTACAGATGGATGGGGGTAGGGAGTTCCATTGGCGTGCTAGTGAGAAGGACAGGAGGTGTTGTCCTGGAGCGTGTATGGGTCTATAGACCTCTATGAGGTTTTGATTGTTAGATCTTAGAAGTCTTTGTGTTTGATGCATTTTAAAGGTAGTTGAAAGAGAGGGACAGAGTGCTGGCTGGAAGATGAGTTTATGTGCATAGGTGAGTTGAGTGTAGGAGAGGTAGTAGGGTAGCTCTAGCCAGTTGAGTTTTTGGAGAGGTTCACAGTGATGGATAGATGATTTGCTGCTGGTTGCAAATCTGGCTATTTTATTGTAGCAAGATGATAGTTTGGATTTCAGAGAAGACTGTAGGTTTGTTAGAAGAGGGGCACCATAGAGAAGGGAGGGAAGGAGAAATGTGGTAGCGAGGGTAATTTTGGTAGTAGAGGTGAGGAACTGATGGTGGCGGTAGAGCATGCCTAGTTTTTGATGTTTTTTTTTTATATTTAGGAGTAGATGGGAGTTGAATTTCAGCTTGTCATCAATTTGAATCCCGAGTAATTTGGCTTCAGATACCAGTTCAAGACATGTATTGTTTTGGCTGGTGATGGAGAATAAATTTCTGTCAAAGTTATTAGTTTTGGAGGGGGAGAATATCATAAGCTTGGTTTTAGCAGCATTGAGTGCAAGGTGGTTCTCTTTCATCCATTGTTCTGTGGTGGAGAAGGCATCTTGAGTTAGTTTTAAGAGAGTTGGGATGGATGGGGCAGCACAGATGATAGTGGAGTCATCAGCATATTGAATAATATTTGCAAGGGGGATAGAGCGGAAAAAGTCATTAATGAAAATATTGAAGAGTAGGGGGCCCAGAATAGAGCCTTGTGGGACACCTGTGGGTGTGTCAAGGAAGGAGGAGGTGGCTTTTTTCCACTTGACAGCTTGTTGCTGATTGGAGAGATAGCTAGTAAACCAACAGAGGGAAGAGTGAGAAAGGTTTAGGTTAGAAAGCTTAGTAAGAAGGAGGTTATGAGAGATGGTATCGAAAGCTTTAGAGAGATCGAGGAGGATGGTAGATACAATGAGGCCAGAGTCCTTAGCTTTGTTCATAGTACTATGATGGGGTCTGAATCCATGCTGTGTAGGAGTAAGTAGATTGTTATCCAGAAGATGTGGAAGGAGTTGAAGATGGATACATTTCTCCAGGAGTTTTGAAATGGGAGAAAGGATGGCGATAGGACGGAAGTTGGAAATATTAGTATTGGTTCCACCTTTGTGCAGGGGAATGATGTAGGCTTTTTTCCAGATTAGAGGAACAAAATTTTCTTGGATTGAGCGGTTAATTAGGATACTGACAGGGAGGGCAATGGCTTCAGCAGCTATACTAAGGTAGTATGAGGGAATGTTATCAGGGGCATTGGTGCATGGTTTTAATTTCTGCAGGAGTATTTTTATGGTGGATGTAGGAATAGGTTTGATGAGGAAAGGTGGAGTTGTGGAATGAGTGGGGGAAGGTGGGGGAGGAGAAGTATGAGGTGATGTGGGAGAAGTTAGAGATGAAAGAGCTTGAGGAGGAGTGGGAGAAGTTTTAGGGGAAGATACCTGAGAGGAAATGCTGGTTGGAGGAGTATTGTTGTTTGAAAAAGAGCTGGTGAGTTTGGAAATAGAGTCTATGAAGAAAGAGTTAAATTGGATTGCAAGATCAGTATTTGGGTGAGGGATAGGGTTTCCTGTGTTCCCGGGTTTTAAAAGGGTAGTTATGCCTTTCCAGAACTTCTGAGGGTTGGTTTTGAAATTGCTTTGAAGTCGGGTGAAGTAGTTACGACGGTCTGCAGAGATACGTTTTTTAACTGCGTTATGAAGGGTTTTGTATTCATTGAGGGAAGAAGTAGTTTTGTTCTTATGATATTGTGTCCAGGCTTTGTCTCTAAGTCGCATGGTGGTTAGGGTGTCTATACTTAGCCAGGGTGTGGATTGCCTTTTTATTCTTTTGGTTTTTAATGGGGCATGAGTATCTAAAAGGTTGAGGAAGGTGGTATTAAAGTGAATGATAGCATTTTCAAGGGGAAGAGTCTTTAAGGGGTACCAGTTCAGTGAATTTAGTGCAGCTGAGAAAGCTTCAGGGTTGAATCTCCTATGGCATCGGGTAGTGATGTAATTATGGGTGACTTGTAAGGGAGAAGGGAGACGTCTTGCGTAAATGGGGAGGTGGTCACTGAGGGAGTCAGGTATTGTTCCATTATCTGGGTAGTAGTGGGGGTGGGAGACTAGAATCCAGTCTAGGATGTTGCCACTGGAGAAGTCTTTGCTTGGTCTAGTTATGGTATTGATGAGTTGGGAGTAGTTGTATAGGTTGATGTTAAAGGGAGTGTGAGGGGGATTGAATGGAGGACCAGTTAATATTGATATCTCCCATGATTATGGTTTCATTGTTGATGTTGGCTGAAAGCCAAGAGAGGATTTCTTCTAGTACTGGGATATTGTCTCCTGGGGGAATGTACAGTGAGGCAATGCAGATATATTTATGTCTGTTTAGCTGGAGGTGAGCCAGTATTAGTTCTGCATTTTGGAACTGGGGAATAGCTTTATCATAGGGTGTTAAGTTTAGGGAGGATGAGTAGAGTAGAGCTACTCCACCACCTTTTTTATGTGTTCTGTCTGATCTGATGATTGAGTAGTAAGGTGGCATTATCTCGGAATCTTTCACGTGTGGCTTTAGCCAGGTTTCAGAAATAGCTAAGATGTCTGGTTTGTTGTGGGATAGCCAGGCATGCAGATTTGGAATTTTGTTAGCTATGCTTTGTGCATTAAGAGATGCAAATAGGATGGATTTAGGTATTGAGGGGGGTGGTTTGGGCCTGGGTTGGGGTGTATATCGCCAGATAGCAGTATGGAAGTTAGGAGTTGTGTTAAGTAGCAGAGGTATTTGGATGGTTTAGGTTGGGAGGTGTGGGTTAGTGGATTAGTATAGGATATGGGAAGGTGATTATATCTAGAGGTGTTATGAGAGGGGATTGGTTTGTAGTGAAACCATAGGATATGGTTAGTGGGGTATAGTTCATGAGAGATAGAGTTGGTATAATAGGTATGAGTTGTGTGGAGGGATTAGGTTGTGTGTAGGAGTAGGGTGTGGTTGAAGAGATAAGGTTAGGTAAGATGGTAGATGAAGGTAAGGTTTAGGAGAAGTATTAGTAGGATTGAAAGGGATGAATATTTTATGGACATATTTGGGTTTTAATAAGCCAGTAGGAGTTTGGTAAGGGGGTGGGGAGATGGAGATGTGGGTGTGATAGGAAAGAGTGGGGGTGAAAGGAGGAGAAAGGAGTGGAGTTTGGTAGGAGTGGAGGAAGTAGGTGTGTCTATGTGGGTATAAGTGTAGATGTAGTGGGGGTGGGTGGGAATTGGGGGTAGGGGAGGGGAGCGGAGTGAGCCCGCAGGGCGAACAGAGTGGGGAAGAACAAGAGAAGAGAGATCAACAGCAAAAAAGTATCAGCAACTGCTGTTGTTAAGTAATGGTAAGAAGGTATAGAATCAGATAGGGACAGGCACTTTGTGTGGGTGAAAGAGCTGTTCGAGGTGGATAAGTTAGTGCTATTCAGAGGGAGAAAAATGCCAGTTTGCAGTAAAGAAAACAAGAATTGCAGGCTTTTAAGTAAGCTTGTAGGTTTAAAGAGGGGAAGCCAAGTAACCTTGTATAACCACCCATAGTTGGTTACTGACTGGGGGACTCCATTTATGTGCACAATAATACATCAACTGTGTCAATGCTTTAAGGTCAAGCAGTTAAAAACCTCAGTGTGCAGACAGGTGAGTTGATGAAACAGTTAAACTGAACATTAAATCCCAAGCTGAAAAGTTATTGAGGAAGATAGCAAACACTGGCACTGTTTAATACTATACCTCCTATTTGCTCATAGGTTGTTAGATAAGTACTAGGCAAACTGTTTTCAGACAAGTATAAGCCTAGCCAATCACTCATATTCAAAAGTTGTCACTAGCCCCAGTGAGGGCAACACAAGACAGCCTAGAAGAGAATTTAAGGTTGCCCATCCAATTATTTGTTTTTTTCATGAAGGCAGCAAGGATGCCACTCTGCTTGACATGAAGTGCAAGTTTGCTACAGAGGTTAGGGGTACACTTTGGATATGAATCTATCACACTGTGTCTTATTTATATGTTGTTGATGGTTTCGTTTTTTACCATTTGTTCTGAATAGGAACAGGATGGCAAAATGGCCAGATCTTTAATGGCCCCAAAGGCTAGACACAGATAGGTTCATAGGTGTGTGTACTAGGCTAATGGCCCTGGAGCCCTTACAAGCCTAGCCCATAGGATTTCCCTGGTATCGTGCCACCTGACCTTAGTTTCCAATGCCTCTGTCGAGTAGAGCCACTGGAGTGATCCCTGGGGTGAATTTTCTATTTCCCATCCACTCATCAAGATTTCTCTTGAAGAGGGCCAGTGAGGTGCTCTGTTTGACATGTATGGGAAGTCTATTCCATAGCATGGGAATTCTTTGGGTTATGAACCTGTCCCTCCAGCACTTTCTGTTGATTGTGGTAATAAGGTTGAGGTCTCTGAAGTGTGTGGTGTGGAGAAATTAGGATTTCTTTACATGTAGCATTTCTAACAGAGCTGGGTCAGACTTGGCTTTGTAAGTCAAGCAGAGATTGCCTCTAGGTAGGCAATATGAGACAGAGACTAGTTGGAGTTTTTTGAGTCTGTTCATATAGGACAAGGCCTAGGATCCTCTTTGTGAGGTACTTTTGTGGCCTCTCCAATTGTTGCAGGTGTCTAGTGAGGTACATGCCAAATGGGGCATTGTAATCGATGACTGGCCTAGGGAGACAATTTGAACTGTTAATAGCAGCAGTCTGCATTTAAAGTGGAACAGCCTTACAAGACTTTCTGCAAATATATAGAGCTGAGTATATTTTTCTGTATTATTCTGTATTATAGAGCTAAATTGTTGCTTAGATATCTGTTGTCTTAGTGTTCTGCAAATATACAGAGATCAGTATATATTTTTTGGGTTTTATAATTTGCACTCTGATTCCTCACATCTCTGTTGAAACTTTCCCCCACCTCCCCTCCCTGTTCTGGTAGTAGTTTAAATTTGGTGGCTTTTGCAGTGCCCGCCCCACTGTAGATTTGATCTAGGACACTCGCCCAGTCCCATCTCTTTACCGCATTCTACCTAATAAACCCTTTCTGCACTTGCTTTTAGTCCTTTTTAATTTAATTACATTTTTTCAAACTGTGTGTGGACTAATATTGTTACATACTCAAGTGTGCCAGCTTGCACTGCATGTGAATTGTTTTTACTACTGTTTTTGCTACTTTTCTGGGAAAAAAAAATTGTAAGCCTGTTTCCTACCTTTCCTGTAATTAGTGTTCCAGATACAGATTTGCTGTATCCAGGACTATTTGTAAGCTTCTGAGCCCCCAAGCCTTTCTGTGTTGGAGGGAAGCCTTCTAGCTTATCAGTGGGAGTGGTAAGCACTAGGTAACCTGTCTACCACATAAGGAGTGGTTCTGGCCCAGAATTTGTAGTTATTGGCCGTTTGGGCGATCCTCCATCTCTCTCAACCTTCTGATTTGAAGGCCTGCATTTGCACTTGTTTCTGTCCTGTAACTCCTGAGCCCATCTCATTTGCTCACTCAAAAAAAAAAAATCTTTACTGTATTTGTGTTTCTTCCTACTTTATTTTGCTTTTGCGTCATCTTAAAAGTACTCAATTGTATTTATTACTGCTTGGTTTAACTCATTCTAAGCCTTTTAGTTTAAGCACTTGGGCTTCAGACCAGTTGTTTTACATTAGGAAGGTTTGTGGTCTGCACTGTGGTGGCAGGACAGGTAGCTTACATCCTTCTAAGTTGGGAACTGCTGATTGAGGGCTCAGTGTCTGTTATTCTAAAAGTGTATTAATTCTGTTTTAAGCACTTGGACTTCAGGCCAGTTATTTTACATTAGAAGGGTTCGTGGTCTGCACTCTTGTGGGAGGAGAGGCTGGACTCTGCCCTTCTAGCTGGGAATTTCTGGTTAAAGGCTTATAGTGCCTGCATATCTAAACTGCTTCTTACTGAAATTGGTACACCTTGTTTGCTGTAGCATAGACTAGATCCAGACCTGCTGAATCTAGCTTTGTTTGTATAACCTGAGCACTAATCCAGGCATTCTTTAAAGTATTTAATTGTATTTATTACTGCTTGGTAGTAACTGGATTAAAGTGTAGCTATCATTCTAAGTCTTTTGGATTAAGCACTTGGGCTTCAGACCAGTTGTTTTACATTAGGAAGGTTTGTGGCCTGCACTGTGGTGGCAGGACAGGTAGCTTACATCCTTCTAAGTTGGGAACTGCTGATTGAGGGCTCAGTGTTTGTTATTCTAAAAGTGTATTAATTCTGGTTTAAGCACTTGGGCTTCACGCCAGTTGTTTTACATTAAGAAGGTTTGTGGTCTGCACTGTAGTGGCAGAATAGGTAGCTTACATCCTTCTAAGTTGGGAACTGCTGATTGAGGGCTCAGTGTCTGTTATTCTAAAAGTGTATTAATTCTGGTTTAAGCACTTGGGCTTCAGGCCAGTTATTTTACATTAAAAGGGTTCGTGGTCTGCACTCTTGTGGGAGGAGAGGCTGGACTCTGCCCTTCTGAGCTGGGAATTTCTGGTTAAAGGCTTATAGTGTCTGCATATTTGAACTGCTTCTTGCTGAAATTGGTACACCTTGTTTGCTGTAGCATAGACTAGATCCAGGCCTACTGAATCTAGCTTTATTTGTATGCTGCTTGTTTGTTTGCTTGTTATTTCCCTGAAATGCTAATTCCACCTAAAACGTGGCTTTGTAGTGCTTCTGTGGATCCCTAGTGATATCTGCATTGCTTACTGTACTTATTTCCTTGTTTCACTTAAAGGAAAGTTACTGTTTGTCGTTTTTGCATTTAAGTTACCTGAAACACATTGCATTTAAGTTACCTGGCACTTGCTCACTAAAGCAATTATATAAGTCAGCACTAAAATATTAAAAGCACTACACCCTCACAAACTCCCCTTGAGTACCTCGTTCCCCATTGGCCCTTTTTTTTTCAATTATAAAGGAATTCCCAATACTATTCTAGCATGTCCAAAGGTCAGTTGTCAATCTCCTCTCTGGTCCAGCTGGTGAATCTGGGAATCTTGAAGCAATGTTACAACTGCCTCATGTACACAGACAACCCTCTCCTCCTCCCAACAAATTCCAACACATGTGAGAGATGCAACCATATAGCCATACTGGAGGCTAAGCTCTCTCAACTCAGTACTGGCGAAACCAGTCAGGAGGAGAAGGAAACCACACTCACTACAATTCCAATCTCACATAGACCTACCACGACAGCAAACCAAACACATAAACACACAAAAACATACTAGGAGGCTCTAAATAAAAATCTGCCTAAGCAGCAGAGACCTCCAAAGCAGACACCCAAGCAACCGCTACTCCAAAACAAAACACGTGCAACACATAGCTCACAAAGCCAGTGTGCCGAACAGTCACAGCCCTTAAGGCTAAACAACACACCTGATACACTTGTAATAGGTGACTCTATCATCAGGCACACTGACGTCCCGCTCACCAGGCTGAACAAGGAGAAGGTCACGGTGAGCTGCCTGTCGGGTGCTAGGATCCGCCACATAACACAAGCACTCAGGTTACTCCAAGGCAAGTACAAATATGACTCAGTCATTGTCCATGCTGGTGTGAATGACCTGAGACATACCTCCCTGGACTACATGAAAAGAGGCATAGAGGAGCTTTCTGAGCATGTAGCCCAGGCCGGTATGACCCTGACCTTGAGTAGCATCTTACCCTCACCAAGAATGATGTCACAGTATGAAGACAAGATGATCAATTTCAACAATTGGCTTAAGTATTGGTGTCATTCAAAGGGGATCCAATGCCTGTCAGCCTGGGATGACATGCTCGACAAGCCACGATGCTTCGCTAGGGACGGCTTGCACCTGTCACCCCTGGGCTTTCGGATATTAGCAAAGGCTCTTGCTACCCCCATAGTGCCATTTTTAGGCAAGGCTCAAAAGACAAACCCACCTCTATAGGTATCACAAGGGATAAGAAACTAAGAGTAATGCTACTCAATGCCAGAAGTCTAAACCTCAAGATGCATGCACTAGAAACTCTCCTTAGCATGGAGAACATCGATATCTGTGCAGTAACAGAAACCTGGTTCAAGGCTCCCGAGAGCACCCCAGCACTACCAGGTTATACATCATACCATGCTTTTCGGCCCCAAAACTTGGACTGTACCACAAAAGGAGGGGGAGTATCAATATTCGTCAAAGATACCCACACCTCCAGGTTGGTGGCACAGCACGAAGCATCAGAGACTATCCATGTGCAACTAACAGTGGGTAAAACTGTCTTCCAGTTTATGCTACAGACCACCCTCCCAAACCCAGGAACCCCACTCGGCCTTCCTGAGAACACTGAAAAATATGAAGGTCTCTCCAAACACCATTATATTGGGTGACTTCAACTACCCAAACATAGACTGGGAGCATTACTCTAGCTCCAACACCCTAGCCCAAAGGTTCCTAGAATTTATAAACTCAAATGCTGTGGAACAACTTGTTACCACTCCCACAAGAGGGGAAAACATACTGGACCTGATCATCACCAACATGGGGACTCTATGCTCCAGACCAGAAGTGTATCCCTCACTGGTAAGATCAGACCATAAACTAATCTTACTGGATATTCACATCCCAACTCCACCCCCTGCCCTGAAAACCACAGTGAAAAACTTCTCTAAAGCAAATTTCACACTCCTCATAACCGACGTGGAATCCTTCAAAGCCCCTGGGCCTGTGGAAAATACGGCTCAGACCGCAGAATCCTTTATAAACGCATTCTATAAACACCTTCAGGAATGCATGGATCATGCAATCCCAAATAAAACCAAGACCCAATCCTCCAAAGGCAGACATCCTGTCTGGTGGACCCCAGCCATAAACAAACTATACAATAGAAGGAGGAAGCTACTACATGATAGAGCAAAATCCCAAAATGGGAAGGCATCTCTGATCAGTATTAGCAAAAAACTACGGGCACTCATAAAATCGTCTAAGGCCAACTTCGAGAGAAAAATTGCACAGGACACTAAGGATAATCACAAGGCTTTCTTTAGTTATGTTAGGAACCTGGGTGGGAATTCCCAGATATGCTCAGAATTAGTCCAAAATGACAAAAAATACACCGAACCCACAGACATTGCCAACATCCTAGCTGACAGGTTCAGCGCAAACTTCTTCCCCCCCTCCCCACCAAAAGGGCAAATATTTATCCCAGCAGAGTGCTGCCCCCCTGACATCTCAGATGCTCAGGTAAGAGCTGCCCTCTCCAAAGCAAAAACCACAACATCAATGGGACCAGATGGTGTCCTGGGCTGCGTCCTACATGAACTCCAAGAAGAGCTAAACCCAAACATAAAACTACTGTTCAATCTCAGCCTTACTACAGGATATGTACCCAAAGAGTGGCATACAGCAACAGTGGTCCCTCTCCACAAAGGTGGTGCCTCAACGGATCCTGGAAACTATCGCCCCATAAGCCTGACTAGCTTGGTCTGCAAAGCTATGAAAAGGATCATCATGGACCTCATAAATAAAGATATTGGGGACCTACAGACACTGGATCCTACCCAGTTTGACTTTGTTAAGGGCAGATCCTGCCTCTTAAACCTGGTTGATTTCTTTGAAACAGTCACCAAGGCCATTGACGAGGGGAAGGTGGTCCACACAGCCTACCTGGACCTCGCAAAAGCCTTCAATACAATACCCCACTCGGGCATTATAGATAAGCTCACCAGCTTAAATATAAACCCCTATGTCACTAGATGGGTTGCAAACTGGCTCAAGGATAGAACCCACATGGTTAGAATTGTTGGAGCCATGTCAGTCTCCAAACCAGTTACAAGTGGCGTCCCACAAGGCTCAGTCCTGGGACCTCTCTTGTTTGGTACATATTTCTCGGAGGTACAGGCCAACATGGAAGGACTGTGGCTGACTAAGTTCGCAGATGACTGCAAACTGGGCGCCATAATCGACTCTCCAGCCGACACAAGCATCCTCCAAAAGGGCCTCATAGAAACAGACAACTGGTGCCAGAGCCATGGCCTCAAGCTAAACGCCAAAAAGTTATAGTCATCCCCTTTGGCAAAAACAAAGTGCCCACAAATTACCACATAGGTGGTAATCCATTAAGTACAGAAGAAGTAATTAGGGACCTGGGGACCCAAGTTGATTGCAATCTCTCATTTGACAACCACGTGGCCAAAGTGGTTAGAAAAACATTTTATATAGCCCACCTAATCATGAAGGGATTCACATCTAGATCAGGGGAGGTCATCGTGCCTCTTTACTCATCCCTCATCAGGCCCATAATTGAGTACAATGCCCCTTTCGGGATGTACCTTACCAGACACCTGCAGCAACTGGAAAGACCCCAAAAGTACCTCACCAAGAGGATCATAGGGCTCAAACAGATGCCATATGCTTCCCGGTTAAAGAAACTCCAGCTCTACTCAGTGGCATACTGCCTGCTCAGAGGCGATCTGTGCCTGACGTATGAAGCCATGTCCAACCCGGAATTAATGGACATGCTGCACCTCAGAAAATCCAAATCCCATCGAGCTACGCGCTCGAGAGACTTGAACCTCAGCACTGAAATAAATAGGACATGCTGGAGGGACAGATTCATAACGCAGAGGCTCCCTTCACTCTGGAATAAAATCCCAGTCCAGGTTAGGCAGAGTCCCTCATTGACTCTCTTCAAGAGGAATCTTGATGAGTGGATGGGGGATCGTAGGTTTACCCCAGGTATCACTTCTGTGTCACTGTTAGGCACAGTATACTAACCTCGAAAAAGGGCATAGCAAAATTAATTTAAAATGGGTGGCGAAAGCCAAACACACTCTGTCTAGGCTTATAAATGCCCTAGGGCAGATAGCCTAGTATGAACCTAAGAACCTATGAACAATGACCTCTTTCTTCCTGGATGCAAAACCCTTAGTAATGAGATGTGCCACATAGAAGGACTTTCTGACCACAGTGGCAGTGTGGTTGTCAAAAGAGAGGTTGCTGTCAGCCTGTGTTCCCAGATCTCTTATAATGCCATCTGTGTTCAGTGGACTACCATCAATGTGGTAGTTCATGGGAACTGGGTTTTTCCCAAAGGGGATGATGACACATTTTTTGGCATTGAGCTTAAGGCCATGGTTCTGACACCAGTCGTTGGTCTCAGAGGCCTTTCTGTAGGATGTCAACATCACTTGGGCAGTTAATAATGATTCCCAACTTGTAATCATCTGCGAACTTTGTCAGCCAGAGTCCCTTCGTGTTGGCCTGGACGTCTGAGAAGTAGATCCCAAACAGGAGAGGACCCAGGACTGATCCCTGTGGGACTCCACTCGTGACTGGTTGGCAGTCTGACTTGGAGTCAGCTACTTTCACACTGTGAGTTCTATCTGTGAGCCAGTTTGCAACCCACCTAGTGATTTAAGGGTTGATGCCTAGCTTAGTGAGTTTTTCTATGATTCCTGAGTGGGGAATGGTATCAAAGGCTTTGGCCAGATCAAGGTAGGCTGTATGAACCACCTTGCCTTACATACATACATACAAATGTTTCAAGCATGGGCATTAAGCCCTTCTAGCTTGCCAATATGCCAAAACACATGTTGCCATAATAAATGTCCAGCCTTCATCCACAGCTTTGGTGACTGACTCAAAGAAGTCGACCAAGTTGAGCAGGCATGATCTACCCTTCACAAAAACAAACTGTGTGGGATCCAGAGTTTGGAGATTCCCTATATCCTTGTTCATTAGGTCCATGATGATGTGTTTCATAGTTTTGCATATCAGGCTTGTCAGGCTAATGGGGCGATAGATCCTAGGGTTTGTAGTTGCTCCTCCTTTGTGGAGAGGGATGACTATAGCAATGCACCATTCAGTAGGGACAAAGCCTGATTGGAAGAGTTTGTAAGAGAGTAAGTACAGAGACAGGGCTGCCAGTCTGTCCTAATAACATAGGTTTTTGAAGCTACTACTCTTTTTAGTTATGAATCTCTGTGCTCTCTCAAGCTGAGTGATATGTTTAGGCAAATGCATGCCAAAACGGGCATTATGTTCCATAACATTTCTGATGAGATGTGAGTAAAGGGGATTTAAGTCTGCCTTAAAATTAGATGAGCCAGACAGAAGGCTGTTTGAACTACTGTGGAAATATGAAGGTGAAAAAATAAGGAATTGTCAACAAGTGTGGCTAGATTCCTTATGACAAGGTCTGACTGGAAAGAGGGTGTCCTCACTATGGTATGTGAAAAAGATTTGTTTACCAAAACAGATTACAGTATTTTTCTCACATTTCATTTGAGAACATTGTCCTTGTACCAAACCATGATGGAGCAACTGTGAGTCCGTGGAAGATCAAATAAAACCCAATTTACAGATGTCTGCAAACTTGATAACATTAGGTCATGACTGTTGGCCTAAAGGTCTGAGAAATGGATGCTAATCAGGAAAGGGCCCAACACTAAGCAGGACCTTCCTTCAAAAGAGCCAAATTAACAAGCATCCAAATTTAAGAGATTTTCACTGTGGTGGTGCTGCGGTAGCATTGTCGCCTCACAGTAAGACGCTGTCCGGTTCGATTTTCAGGTAGAGCATCTTCTGTGTGGAGACATGCATGAATGGGCATACCTTTGTTGAAGGTTGTGCATCAGGGCTGGTAACTTGGCACATAAAAATCAAGTACCAATCATTAGCGGACTGGAGTTCTGCTGTGGCAACCCATAACCGGGAAAAGCCGAAAGACATTAATCAAGTCTGTGAGACTAATAGGATTAAAGATACCAGAGTATGTGTTTGGGTCACCCTTCTGTAATGGCATCATCACAATGTCCGTTTTTCAGCCTTCAGGAATGTAACCAGTAGAGAGGCTTAAATTAAGGTGGTTAAGCAACATTCGTATAGGCTGTAATTGATACCAGTAATCAAGCAACCTGATATATTATCAGGGCCCATGGATGAGGTGTTCTTAGCTTTGGAGAGCACTGAGACGATTTGCTCCATAGTAATTAAAGGGGTGGCTAGGTTTATGGAATCATCTGTAGAACAGCTATCCCTGTAGATGGAGTAAAATGTGTGCTAACTTTGTCAGCTAAGATATTAGTTATTTAATTTGGATCAGGATGGTCAGTATTATTGTGAGCTAGCTCTGAACATTGATAGCTATTGGGGTTTTTTAACTTCCAGACATAGTTGTCAAAAGAGCTTTAGTTATGTTTGGTTTAGTGGTTATTGTAAGTTCATCCTTATTTTTGAGCTTCTTAATGGTTCTTCTAAGCTCTTTATTAGTTTGCTTAAGATAGGTAGAATGAAACCTTATAAGCATTATGTAAGTTTTTTTTTCATATTGTATATTTATATGGGTATTCCACCACAGGGGTTAGCTTTTAAATTTCTCATTATATGTGGTACAGATAGACTTCCTTATCAATACAGCTATTTAAATGGGAGTAGAAGTCAGAGGCATAGGCAGTGGTTTTAGGTTCATAGGTTCATACTAGGCTATCTGCCCGAGGGCATTTATAAGCCTAGCCATAGTTTTGTGGCTTACGCCACCCCTTAGTTTGGAGAAACTATGCCCATTATTTAGCTGTGCCTCTGTCGAGCAGTGACACTGAGGTAACCCCTGGGGTGTATCTGCGATCTCCCATCCATTGGTCAAGATTCCTCTTGAACAAGGCCAGCGAGGTGCTCTGCCTCACATAAACCGGGATTTTGTTCCACAGCATAGGGAGTCTTTGGGTGATGAATCTATCCCTCCAGCACGTCCTATTAATAACCGTGTCGAGGTTTAAGTCACCCACCCTTGTGGCTCTGAGGGATCTAGATTTTTTGAGATGAAGCATATTCATCAAATCTGGGTTTGACATGGCCTTGTATGTCAGGCATAGGTCACCTCTGAGTAAGCGGAACGCAACTGAATATAACTGGAGTTCTTTCAGTCGTGCAGCATAAGACAGATTTTGAGACCCTTTATCCTTTTGGTGAGGAACTTTTGTGGCCTCTCCAGCTGCTGCAAGTGTCGGGTCAGATACATTCCGAATGGGGCATTGTACTCGATCATTGGTCTGATGAGTGATGAGTATAGGGAGACTATGACTTCCCTTGATCTAGATGTGAATCCCTTCATGATAAGGTGGGCAATGTAGAAGGTCTTCCTAACTACTTTAGCAATATGAGTGTCGAATGAAAGGCTACTGTCAACCTGGTTCCCAGGTCCCTAATAACTTCTTCTGTGTTCAGGGATTGCCACCTATATGGTAGCTAGGGGTAACCTTATTTTTCCCGAAGGGTATGACTATGCATTTCTTGGCATTTAACTTGAGGCCATGGCTCTGGCACCAGTTATCCATTTCTGTGAGACCCTTCTGAAGGATATCTGTGTCGGATGTGTTCTCAACCACGGCCCAGTTTGCAGTCATCTGCGAACTTTGTCAGCCATAACCCTCCTGTGTTTGCTTGTACTTCAGAAAAGTAGATGCCAAACAAGAGTGGGCCCAGGACTGAGCCCTGTGGGACACCACTTGTGACAGGCTTAGAGTCTGACATGGCGCCAGCAACTCTGACCCTGTGGGTTCTGTCACTCAGCCAGTTTGCAACCCATCTTGTAATGTATGGGTTTACATTTAAGTTGATGAGTTTTTCAATGATACCCGAGTGGGGTATTGTATCGAAAGCCTTCGCCAGGTCTAGGTAGGCTGTATGGACTGCCTTTCCCTCGTCAATGGCCTTGGTGACTGTTTCAAAAAAGTCAACCAAGTTTAAAAGGCATGATCTGCCTTTGACAAAGCCAAACTGGGTTGGATCCAAAGTCTGCAAATTCCCTATGTCTTTATTTATGAGATCCATTATGATCCTTTCCATGGCTTTGCAGATCAAGCTTGTCAAGCTAATGGGACGGTAATTTCCAGGGTCGGTGGAGGCACCGCCTTTGTGGAGTGGGACCACAGTCGCTGTGCGCTACTCCCTGGGTACATATCCGGAGGTGAGACTAAGATTAAACAGCTGTCCTAACTGTGGGTTTAATTCCTCGTTGAGTTCATGGAGCACACAGCCGGGGACACCATCAGGTCCCATGGATGCTGTGTTCTTTGCCTTGGAGAGAGCAGTTCTCACCTGAGCGTTGGAGATGTTTGGGGGGCTACAATCATTTGGTATAGATATCTCTTCTTTAGGCGGGAGGGGGGGAGAAGTTTGCACTGAACCTGTCAGCCAGTATGTTGGCAATGTCTGTAGGATCAGTAATCTTCACATCATTTTGAACTAATTCTGAGCATATCTGGGAGTTTCCTCCTAGGTTTCTGACATAGCTAAAGAATGCTTTATGGTTGTCTTTAGAGTCCTTAGCTATTTTTTTCTCAAAATTAGCTTTGGATGATTTTATGAGAGCTCTTAGCTTTTTACTTATAGTGATCAGCGGTGTCTTACCTTTTAAGGATTTTGCTCTATCTTGTAGTAGCTTTCTCCTTTTATTGTAGAGTTTGTTTATGGCTGGGGTCCACCAGACTGGACGCTTGCCTTTGGTACAAAGAGTCTTTGTTTTGCTTGGGATTGCCTGATCCATGCAGGCCTGCAGGTGCTGGTAGAAGGCATTTGTAAGTGATTCAGCGGTTTGAGTAATGTTAACCGCCGGCTCAGGGGCCTTAAAGGAGACCACACTAGTCTTTAGAAGTGTGAAGTCGGCTTCGAGAAGTTCTTTACTGTGGTCTTTTCATTTCGGGTGGGGGCGGGATGAGGACCTCCAGCGAGATTAGTTTGTGATCAGATCTCACCAGTGAGGGGTATACTTCTGGCGTTGAACATTGTGCTCCCATGTTTGTGTTGATGAGATCAAGTATGTTCTCCTCTTGTGGGGATGGTGACTAGTTGTTCCATGGCATTTGAGTTTATGAATTCCAGGAACTTTTGGGCTAGAGTGTTTGGGCTTGAGTAGTGTTCCCAGTCTATATTAGGGTAGTTGAAGTCACCTAGTATGATGGTGTTCAGAGATACATTTATCCCCTCCAGTGTTTTCAGGAAGGCTATGTGAGGTTCCTGAGTTTGCGAGGGTGGCCTGTAACATGCTACAATTTGCATAGCAGTCTTGCCTATGGTTAATTGCACCTGGATGGTTTCCGATGCATCGTGCGATGCCACCAATCTTGAGGTGTGGGTGTCCTTGATGAATATGGATACCCCTCCACCTTTCTTGGTATTGTCCGGGTTTTGTGGCCGGAACGCATGATATGAGGTAAAACCTGATAGTGCTGGGGTGCTCTCAGGAGCCTTGAACCAGGTTTCTGTCACAGCACAGACATCGATGTTCTCCATACTGAGAAGGGCCTCGAGTGCATGCATCTTGAGGTTGAGACTTCTGGCATTGAGCAGCATTACCCTTAGTTTTTTTTTCTTTGTTTTGTTCTAGGGTGGTAGGTTTAGAATTTGAGCCTTGCCTAAAAAAGGCACTATGGGGGTGGCAAGAGCCTTTGCCAAAATCCGGAATCCCAGAGGTGACAAGTGCAAGCCCTTTGCGAAAGCAGCGTGGCTTGTCCAGCATGTCATCCCAGGCAGACAGACATTGGATCCCCTTTGAATGACACCAGAGTTTAAGCCAATTGTTAAAACTGATCATCTTATCTCTGTATTGTGGCATCATTCTTGGTGAAGGTAGGATACTGCTCAAGGTCAGGGTCATACCTGCCTGGGCTACATAATCAGAGAGCTCCTCTATGTCTCTTTTCATGTAGTCCAGGGAGGTACGTCTCAGGTCGTTTACACCAGCGTGGACAATGATTGAGTCGCACTTGTACCTGCTGTTGAGAGACCTGAGTGCATGCGTTATGTGGCGGATTCTAGCACCCGACAGGCAGCTTACTGTGACCTTCTCCTTACTCAGTCTGGTGAGCGGACGCCAGTATGTCTGACTATGGAGTCACCAATGACTAGTGTGTCTGGCATAGTGTTTGGCCTTAAGGGCTGTGACTGCTTGACACTCTGACTGTGTGGTCTATGTGATGCAGGTGTTGTGTTCTGAGGTGGTGGTTGTTTGGGTGTCTGCTTTGGTGGCCTCTGCTGTTTTGGTAGATTTTTGATCAGAGCCTCCGAGTATGTCTTTGTGTGTTTATGTGTATGATTTGAGGTTGTGATGGTATTATGTGAGACTGGGTCTATAGTGTGTGTGGCTACCTTCTCCTCCTGTCTGGTCTTGCCAGTCCTATGTTGAGAGAGCTCAGCCTCCAATTTGGCCGTATAGTTGCATCTCTCACATGTATTTGTGTTTTGTGGGAGGAGGAGAGGGTTGTCTGTGTACATGAGGCAATTGTAACATTGCCTCAATAATCCCAGGTTCACCAGCTGAGCAGGAGAGGATATTAGCAACTGATCCCTAGAAGGAATAGACAGAAAAACTTAAAAAAAGGTTTTGGGGATGTGGGTGACCGAGAAATGGGGTTTGCTTTTTTTGGGGTACTTTCTATAACAAGAGTGCTGTATCGAGGTGATAAGTACTGTAGGAGCAAGTGCTTAGCTATACGGATAGAGAATAGTCTACTTGGGAGTTTTAGTACTGGGATCCATTAGAGAGGGATTACAGAGGAATTTATTTAGGTCATCAAGTAAGTAAAAGGTTTACAATTGAAGTTTCTAAACACTGAGGCATCTGGAGGGGAAGTACCATGAGTTTAAAGGAGAAAGTCATGGATTTATGATCTGATTTAATTTGAGAGGATGATACATGTGATAATGTGCAAGAAGTAGCCATATTTGTGAGGACAGGGTCTATGCATACTCAGACCCCTAATGATAATCTTTCAGTTTTTCCCAGTTAGGGGTCGCTACAGCGGAACTCCGGTCTGCTAATGATTGGCAGTGGATTTTTACGGTGCCACGTTGCCAGCCCAATCTTCAAAGAAGGCACACCCATTCACACATACACCTACCTGCATGTCTTTAGACGTCACTCGACCATGGGGAGGACATGCAGACTCCACACAGAAGGCACTCTAGCCAAGAATCGAACGGGAGAACCTCTTGTTGTGAGACGACAACGCTAACCGCTGCACTGCCACAGCCCTATGCTCAGGCCTCTAATACAATGGTTAATTCTTTGTAAAAGATAGTTAGCACCAGTAATGTCAAGGAAACATTGGGTATGCTAACAGATGACAGTGTGTCAGCCAGTTTATTGTTGGATAGTTGAAGTCTCTCAGTAGAAAAGTGTTTGCTTGAATGGTGATTTTGACTAAGGTGCTATCATAATCTGAAGGAGACATACAGGGTGTTCAACAGCTAGGTATGAAGTGGTTATTAGTCTTTTGTAGGGGGATTTGGGCATCTAGGAAGTCACATTTGGTATCTTGCGGAATCTATCATAAGGTTATATTCTTGGCAAATGCTGATACACTCTCACAATTGCTAATAGGACTGAAGATATGAGAGTCACTAAACCCAGAAATTGAGGGAGTGTGTTCAAATAGCAGGAGAGACTCAAGTTGAGACATTTTTTTGTTAAGACTCCTGGCAGTGAGTAAGGACATTTCAATATGTTCCAAATGAGAAATTACGAAGGTGCAATGATCAACAAACAAAGTCTGGCTAAAAATAGTCTTTGTAGAAGTATCAAAGCCTTGGCAGGATTATTTCTTTCAAATATTTGGCAGGAACCTTCCTGAACTATTAGGTATTGCCAGAAAAACTTATGAAGAGAAGAAACCCCCATTTAATAGTGTCATAGAACACAATACTAACTTACTAGATAGTGGTAAAAGCTAGTCATTCAGGAACAAAGGTAAAGAGCCAAAGCCACGCAACAAGGGTCATGCAATAGAAATGCAATGAACAAGGAGTTTAAATTTGTAGAACAGATGTTAGTTTGGTCCCCTCCACAAAAATGTTGTCTAAATATTAGAATCAACTTGAAATGTTCAAAAAAAAATGGTGTAAAGTAGAAAGTTAAACAGACTGGTAAGAGAAGAATTGGACGCACATACCTTATTATCGTCATGAAAACAGTGAAAGAAGCACAAACTTCTGTAGTTAAACAGCAGAGACTAGTACATCTAGTGAAGAAAGAAAACCAACATCTGTGTCTGTAGTTTAAGGAGCTGACACCATATCTAAGCCACAAAAACATAAAATGAGGATGTTTACGTTAAGCAACAAAGGTGTTTTCAGAGCTATCAGGCAGAATATACCTGATTCAATACAATATTAATATTATTCCTGGGGAAATGTTAAATGAAATCCTTACAGAATAACAAGGTAACACAGAAAGGCTATGCAGGAAGAAATATAATGCATAAGATATAGGGGGGATGGGCAACAGAGGAATCAAAAAGTGTGTGGAATAACCCTTCTGTGTTACTCCCAAAATCTGAAGGAACAGCCACTTTCTGTAGTAGTTTTAGGATGTTAAAACCCCTGTGTGAAGAATCCTGCCATTTCCCCTAGTGATGTAATAGTACATGTAGAAGACTGGGACTTGCATAGGTAAAGCACATGATGTATTAGCTCTCCTTAGACAAGCTAGATTAACTGCCAATGCCTCCAATTTCAAGTTAGGCATGGCAGAGATAAACTGTTTAGGTTACATCATTGGCGGGTGGATTGTTACATTTTTGCCTCATTTTATATCAGCTCCTCCTTCTTACACATTTGAGCAAAAAGAAGATGTCCCTTATATGAAACAAAGTCTAGAAGAAGTGTTTACATAGGTATTTTTATACTCTAAGTAGACTCCAACGTTTTTTCCTCAGGTGGGATGAGGAAGAAAGAGGTAATTGGGAACATATTTTCTGCAAGTGTAATAAGTTGGCAGACTTTAAAAATTCCCTGCAGACTACTCTATCAGAAATACTGGCTGAACAAATTAATATGACTAAGGAAATTATTTTTGAGCTATGACATAGAATAAGAATTGCCTAGACATAGTAAGGCCTTGCTGAGTCTAATTATGGTGACTGCCAAGAAAGCAATCATTGGAAAATGGAATTCAAAGTCTAAACCAATTGTACTAGAAGTAGTGAATATAGTAACGGAGCTAAAACAAATGGAACTGGGGTCTTTAGGAAAAAGAAGGAGCAAATTACATAGAAAAAAATGGGAATTGTGGGAAC